>NW_007578509.1:279677-299989 GCF_000690725.1 Stegastes partitus | reverse complement strand
ACACACACACACACACAGAAGCTGCATTATTGATGTTGTGGACCTCTCTTCGTCACTGTTATTATCTCCTCTCACTGCTTCGATCACTTCTGTCCAAGCGGGGACTGAAATAAAACTCCGGCAACCTCCTGTCTGCTCTGTGTTTGGTTCTGGCACAAGACGCAGCTGTTGGTGTGTCCATTCTAGTAAAAGGTGTAATTACGCTCTGCTGAATGTCCACTTGAAATCATCTAAACTCTCGGTTCTCACACTGCATTTGTGAGCATCATGTTGTAAACGGGACGGAGCCGTACGGCTGCACCAAATAAGAGTTCTCAGTCACGAAAAGTCACCATCCGATGCATGAAACGTGCTTTGTTCTCATGCACGTCGACAGCCTCATCGGTAGCGTTGTAGAGATCGGTTTTGGTCTCGGAATCGACTGCATTTCAAGTCCACATCTGCAAAGGCAGCAGCTGCATGACCAGTCTGGTTTACTTGTTAGCATCTCAGTTGTGTTCAGATGCAAATTTAGATTTCTAATTTCTAATTTGTGCCACTTTTCATGCTTGTTATCCTCCTTTACGCCCAGAAACTGAAAGCAGACATACAGGAGAAGAAGCTGTAGCTGTGTGGAAGGGCACTTTAGCCGCTGTAATAAAAAAAAAAAAACTCGCTGCTTAACCACAAAGCGCTCATCTGCAAAAAAAAACCCCAGAAACAAAACAGTAAGCTAAGTGTAAGTAATTCCCAATCTGTCTCTGCAAAGACTATTCAGAAATCTCTCACCGAAAGAGATCTAGTGTATGCACGTGAATGTAAACCTTTTATTTCAGGATGCTAGTTTCAGTGGTGCAGCGCAGCGGTTTGCATGATCCTCATTTCATCTAAGTGTGTCATGTCTCGACCCCTGTCAGGCTTGGTCACGACTTGGTCTTAGTTCATTACAAAAGTTCATATTATGACTCAGGAATTCTAGTGTTTCTCGGCTAAACCACTGAAACTGAAAATACTGCACGGCGTTCTCTGTTTGTCAGCAAAGCAGAGCGCGTGCAGCTCTCAGAAAGGAACAAAAAAGGTATCTGGAGCTGAAATAACTTCCCTCGCTCTGTGAACGCTGCCCTCGTGTCTTTAAACAAGACATCAAAGTTCCCTCTGCTGCAGTAATTGACAGCAGAAATGTGCGCTTTAATGGTGATCAGATCCTGTAATCCAGGACAAGCACCCGACAAAACAATCCTCCAGCGAGCAGGCTGGAAACAAATCAGTGTTTACTGTAGCTGTGGATTCCACTGATGGAAACGCAGTCAGATGGGGTGACACTCGAACGTACACAAACAAAGATCCAAGCAGCGACACCCGACTGGTCCACAGTGTTCCTCTGAGTTATTTCTGTCTCCAGGACAAAGGGCTTTACCTCTGACTGAAAGATGACAGAGTGTGTGCTGGCGTTTGAGTGTGTGTGTGTGTGTTTTGGCAGCATAATTAGACCTTGTGCTTTGCTCCCTGAGAGTTGTTTAACCACAGGTTTGGGCCATAATGAATCTACACTGTCACGGACACTCGGCTGCCACACACACACACACACACACACACACACAAATGGGCACGAACACCAAACTGAGCACGTTCACAGATGTCTGAAAACAAACACACACATAATCACGCACACATTGTGTAAATGTTTAACTGGGGGAGAGACAGACGAGGAGAGAGAGAGAGAGAGGCCGGGATAAACGACGGCAGAGGAGAGCGAAAGACTACTGAAAAACAAATAATTACTCTTTATTGCACTGGAGATTACACACCGGCGTACATGTTGTCCAAGCAAATAATTAATCTCCACTGTATGGCTTGTGTGTAAGAGTATTTTACTTCTCAGGCAATAAAGTGAAGCCAAGCGAGAGGAAACACCTGTGTTTGTGTCAGAGTTCTCAGACGATGTGAGCCATTGTAAAGCCTGCGGTGGTGCCGCTCTGCCTCGCGGCCCTTCAGGCGACGGGGCTGAATAAAGCTCTTCTGTCAACAGTAGCGACGCGCTGCCAGCTCCGCGTTCGACAGTAATATAACGACTAGGCGGTAATAATAGGACGTAAATAATGTGAATAATGTGAGTCATTCTGGAGCCTGATCCCCCATAAAGTAGCAACTTTAGGGCTGGATTGTTACGGCCCTTATAAAACAATCTCATCAGGAGGATTTTATTGACTTATTTAGGGAGACAATTATCTGTTTGGGTTAACGTTTGCCCTCCCTCTCTAGCTGCGCCTCTTTGGGGATAGAAAATATGCTCATGGTATTATAAATTAACCCCATAGCTTCTTCAAAGTCCTCCAGATTCCATCAGATCAGTGATTTCTAGCTTTTGACCTGATGGTGGCGCTGAAACGACCAAAGTTATCCATTGGATTGCTTTTGGGGAACTTTATTCTAAACTAAATGTCCACCTCCAGATTTAAAAAAAATAAATAAATCAATGGATCATCCAAATAATGGTATATCCTCTGGGGAACCATGAATGCATCAAGCAGATGTTTACCTGTTTTAACAGATAAATGAAACCTTTGATCTGTTGATTGGTGGTGCTAAAGGAACAGTCAAGGGTTCACTGTGGTCTTTGCGATACATCCTCTGAGTACCATGAAACTGTCCACCAAGTTTCACGCCAATGTAGCCAATGGTTCACCTAGATAATGACGTATCATCTGGGAACTATGAATGCACCAAATGTGCCAAACCATCGAACAGATGTTCAGACGTTTCCCTCTATAATTTTGACCTGCTGGTGGCAGTAAAGAAAAAGTCAAGGGTTCACTATTAGGAGTCATCCTCTGGGTACTATGAATTTGTGTACCAAATATCATGCCAATGTCTTCAAAAGCTGTTCAGACATTTCAGCAAAATACAAAAATGTGCTGGTGGTGCTGGAAGAGAAGTCAAGCAACCACCAAAGTCAGTTGGATTCATCCTCTGGGCATCATGAAACTGTGCACCAAATGCCATGCCAATGTAGCCAATGGTTCACCCAGATAATGACGTATCATCTGGGAACTATGAATGCACCAAATGTTGTGCCAAACCATTGAACAGATGGTAAGATGTTTCCCTCTATAACTTTGACCTGCTGGTGGCACTAAAGAAAAAGTCAGGCAACCACCAAAGTCAGTTGGATTCATCCTCTGTGGACCATGAATGTCTCTCCTAAATTTAATGGCAGAACATCAAATGTTTTTTTGTTGACAGAAAGAAAACTATTTTCTTTTTCCAAATCAGTTCAAAAATCTGCATTTTTCCCTCTTTGAATCACCGTAAACTCTGAATGTCGGAGAAAAAAACACTCTTTAGTTTTACTAGTCCTCCATGTTATAGCTGCAACATCTACCTCAACAATGAAGAGCCAATGGTTTACTAAAATAATGGCATATCATCATTTTGTGAAAACCATACCCCTGAATCTCCCCAAATACCACCAGCTGACCTGGATATGAATCATCTGCCCTGCTAAGCCTGTTTAATGACAGCGGAAGATTTATTGCAATGGACTTCTTCAAATTTCCTCTGAAACTCCCTCAACTTCCTCTCAGATCTCTAAACTCTCTGCGTCGAGTTGGACGACGTCATCTCCCCACGGTGTGTGGGTCCAGACCAGATGCAATGACTCACAGCAATGCCAGTGATTGTTGAATCATGACACCCTAAAATATATTTAAAATAATGCAAGTTCAAGGAAAAAAAATACTCCACAGTAGAAGTATGCATGAAGGATGACACTGCCATGAAAACCACGTGCCTGAATCACTTCAAGTCCACGCCTGTCTAGTATAGCTGAGCCGAATATGACTCGTCTGTGCTGCTCGGGCTGGTTGATGACAGGCTTTGCAGGGAACCTTTTAAAATTTCCTGTGAAACTTCATGTCAGATCTCTAACTGTCCAGGTCCAACTGGAAGACGCAGCGTCTGGGACCAGACCAGACAAATGAGTCGCGATGACTCTAGTGAAAAACTCTGATCGTGGATTAGAGACACTATCGCTCACGCCTGGAGTCAGGCGCTGGGGCGGCGGTTATAGCCGGATGCTTGGTGGTGTGCGTAGGTTGGACATGAACGGTTGAGTTGCCTCGACACTTAATCTTCAACGTACTGGAGGAAACACTACAGTGGAGGACGGAGGTTTGGTTCACAGGCTGCTATGTAAGGATTTAATCAGAATTAAGGATGCAAGATCCTCTGTCCAGAAATGTTTGTCTTAGTTGTATATGAACACCTTCCTACATTTTTGGTTCTCCCACATTCAAACTGATCGACTCTCTTGTGCTATCATTAAGCATGCATGTCTGAGGTGTCGAGGGCTGGACCCGACTAGCCGTCTATTTGTTGGCTGTGCTGGAATCAGGATATCAATTTTGATCTCCGAATATTCCCGCGGAAACGGTGCCGTGACCGCTAACCTAAACTGGTCTTAGTGGCCCGTTGTCGCACCCCCCATCCCCCATCCCCCATCCCCCATCAGAACAAATACCCACCTACCACCACCTTGTAGCACCCCCAAATGTTCGGGACATTCGTCATTAGTGGGAGCCGAAAATCTGGAGAACAGAAATTGCTATTCGGACCAGCCCTAGAGGTGTCCAAGTGTTTTTGCCACTTTGTGCCATCATGGTTACACTTACATACTTACATCCAGTCATTAGTTTATTCAATCATCTTTGCATTTCTAGCAGAACTGCACCAAACCGAATGTTCTGGTTCATGTTACCTCCAAGAGAAACGTTTTTCTTACACTTTGAAGATGAAAAAAAAACGTCTTGTTTCTGCGGTTCTGAAATCATGCGTAACCAAGCATGTGCTCATGTCCACAGAGCGGCATCACCTGCCAACAGAACAGGGAACATGGCTCCACGTTCCTCTTTTCTCTGCCTCCTCATTGTTCTACAGCAGCAACCCACTTCAATGACACACACACACACACACACACACACACACACACTTCTGTTTCTCTTTCTCTGTACGCCGTCCCCCTGTTGTGTGACTAGCTGTAGAGTCACAGCCTTAACTCATTTCGTTCTCACATTTATCCGGACTCCCACTGTTTTCCTCTGCAGCTTGAATCACAGGCGTCGGTGCCAAAGCCTTGCATGACACTCACCCTGTACCGAATCCCAGCTCGCGGGATCTTTCACATGTGGAGTAAATCAAATTCTTCCTGACGTCAGTGTGCCGAGCGGCAACGGTGTTATCTGTTGAGCTACTGATTCCTGCATCTTGCTTGGTGCGATGACAACGTATGTGATGTATGTAGAAACTGATAAAGATGGCTGTCGTGCTGTTTAGTTAAACACTGAAGTCCCTGCTATTCCTCAAACGATTCCTCACTGTTTTTTTTCACAGTATGCTGCATGCAAATGATAACAGGTCACGTTTTTTTTCCCCCCAGTTTGACGTCATGAGGCTGGCTTTTATTACCTCATTACCAGTCACATGAGCAATGCAGCACCTGAGTTACAGGTTTAGTGCAGAGCTGCATTTTTTTTTTTTTATGTGACATCAGCTGTAAAAATGATGATGCCTGGGGCCACTGATGATGATTGTTTTTAGTGTCATGTATGATTCAAAAGCAAAACTGTAGTAAAGCTGCCTCCGACAACACGAGCTCTGAATGGAAATGAAGTCAAGATACCGTTCAATTGGTTAATCCTACAGAAGTTGACTGATAATTACCATATTTTCATCTCTGCGAACTGGTTTTGGGCTGGTGCTAGAGCTGGTTAGTTCAACTTGGAACCTCCTAACAACACCACAGACGACAGTCACTGTATTCGTCTGGTCCAACACTGGTTTCATTATCGTAGCTTGCTCCAGTTTATCGTGAATGTCTGTTGAAAACCACAGTGAGAGAGATAGTTTCTCTTTCCCGTGGACCACTACTTGAAAACCACGGAGGTCATTACTCAACTTATTTTCCCTGCTGTCTGATATTTCTATATTGGCAGTCAGCGTTGCAGGAAACAGAAGTTGGTGTTCGAGCACCAGATGTTGGCTTTTCTTGGTTCTAGACAAGCGAAGGGATCTATGACGCTGCTCCTGGCTGAGATCCAGCTCTGTGGCAATCGATTAGCCACTGACCAACCTTTGAACTGCCTTCACGGAAACGGGATGATTATTACCTTCCAGTTCTTTCTAGTCTTCCGGGATAAGTTGTGAACTTGGGAAGCAAAAAGATCCTTGAAAGAACTTTGGTCTTCATTGGCGATGACTGGAGGAAAGAAAAGTAGTTCCACGATTTCCAAAAAATGCAAGAGCTTCAGCTTCAACAAAAAGATGCAAGTGGCTACTATTAATGTGATCAGTTGGAGTTGAGATGTCCATTTATCAAAAGTTACAGAAGGTTGTGTGCAAGATACGGCGAAATAAATATGAAATGTGATCGTCTATGCTGAGAAATATTAATGAATGGTAAAAAAAAAAAATGATTTGGAATGATAAACATGCAATATGATGTTATTACATGGTTTAATCTGCATTGTGTGAGTGCTACTGGAGATCAGAGGTGTTTGAAAAACACTCGTGCATTTAAGATTTTAAGGGTTTTGCAGCCAAGTTTGTGTTGGTTTGGAAAAGCTGCAGAGGCAAGAAGGCAGCGAGGGTTAACTCTGTTCCTGTTTGCTGCTCATAAATAACCCGAGCATTAAACGCAGAGGGAGAAGCAGACTTCTGATGTATTAAACTGCTCCAGCGGAGACGTGTAGCTTTATAGCTGTTAAGCTTTTGACACCCAGGGAGCGTTTTAAGCTCTTCACAGGGATATAATAGTCCTGTCATGCGTTTTCTTCACTTTCATTTCTTAACCCGTTTCTCTGATGAGATTAAAGCCAATTCAAACTAGCACCCATTTTCTCCCCGCTTCCTCTGCCGTCGTCCCAGAGCTCCACTCAGCTCTTTGATAGAGGAGTAAATAAAACCGGGATGATGCAACATGCAGAAATGTTGCCAAAGAGACAGAAGCCAAGAGGAAATTAAGTCTTATTGCAGCTACACAACTTTACGGCTGCACCATTCAGAGGATTTAGACGCCTGACGATAGCGTGATCGTCTGTCATCATCTGTACGTTCACGCTGCAGTCAGAGAGCTGAGCCGGAGGACTCATCCATCATCCAAAATACTGTAGTTTCTCGAGTGCACGCCAACTTCAAACGCACATAATAATCAATTTGGGTGTGAAACTCCCCTTTTCACGCAGCTTTCACGCGATTTCAGAGTCTGCAAAAACCTCCGTGTGCACCGTTAGTCTGAGAGCTGAGCAGGTAAACTGCTGCCGCCGAGGCTCAGCAAACAACCGTCATCTTTAAAATGAGCTTCTGTGGCTCTCACCACATTTAAAACACCCAATTTGTACCGCTAACTTTTGTTTTTGTTTCTTTTCCACTGCTGGAAATTGGCTCAGAGCTGTGCAGAGAAAAGCGGCTTTTACCCCCATCTGCCCCCAAACTGTTGAGGTTTTTTTTTTTTGTTGTGTTGTACGGTTGTTTTGTTGTTGTTGTTGTTGTTTTAACAGCAGTGGTTATTGTGGCATCAGGATTTTCTGCAGCTACAGACTTCGTTTCCTGATCAAAGGTCATTTTATTTTTCTCACCCCGAGCTCAGCAGAAGCTACCAGCTGGTCACACGCTTCCTCAGATCACCCACGACGTCGCTTCAGAGTCCTGCCTCTGCTTTTGTTCTTCTTTCCACACTGAACTTATTGTCCCACAGTTTTCATTTAGACCACTTCTACCCAAGTAGTTTAATTCCTTATTACAGTTATATGTCTACGGAGGAGGGAGAGTGCCAAATTACAAAAATAAATCAATGAAAGAGTTATAAAATAAAAGTGGAAATAAAAAGAAAAAGAAAAAATATATAATGTGGAAACATAAAGCAGTATTATTGAAAATGAATCCACAAAGAAAAGGCTAATAAAAGTAGAAATATAAAGACAACTAAATTTAACAATTTTTTAAAAAATAATTATTTATTTTATTATTATTATTATTATTATTATTATTATTAATAATAATAATAATAATAATTTTTCTATTTTTGTAATTTTTAATAAAAAAAATACTATTTATTTATTATTAATTATTTTTTTTATTTTTTATGTTGCTTTAAAATAAATATGTGCAGAAAAATGTGTGCAGTAGGAATGTTGCTGTGCCTTTGCTTTTAAGGCGACATTATTAAAAAAATAAAAATGAAAAAATAAATTAATAAATGAAAAGTTAAATTTAAAAAAATTAAAAAATAAAATAAAATAAATAATTAAAAAATTACAATTAAAAAAACAATCATTAAAAATAAAAATATATAACAGTTAAAAATAAAATAATAATAATAATAATAATTGTTTTTATTATTTTATTGTTTTATTTATTTGTCTTAACATTTCCACCTTTAATAGCCTTTTTGTGTTATGGATTAATTTTTGAATTAAATTGTTGGATTGAATCCAACAACTGTATTTATCTAAGATGGAGAACTGCCGCCCACAAATTGTTCATCCCTCGGCCCTTTCTGTGCAATATAAGTCTTCGGTGTCTTCTTTGAACTCAACGTCAAAGCAGTGGGTTCAGTCCCACGTCGATCCAGTTTGTCGTATTGCTTCCTCGTCTAAGACTTTCTTCAAATGCATATACGTTAGAATTTTCACCGTATAATTTAAAATGACACTGAAACAACCAGTGAGTTTGATCTAGATGTCGACTAAACTCACCACCACTAAACCAAATGTAACCTAATTATAGCTTTAACTTGGTTGCGTAACATTTAGACGTCAGCTCCATGTCGAACCAATGGAAGGTCTCTCAGTGGGGTCATTTCACGCCGCCTGTTTCCACGTGGGGCTTCACATTGGATGAGCTAAGATAACCCACCATAATAAAAAAAAAGATAAAATAAAGCAGGATTTGACAAAACAGCTGCTCTACTGCAGTTTTCAGGACTTTGGTCAACATCTGTACGAACGTATCTGCTGGCGGTTGCTGTCGATGCCCACATCCCTCCTCCGACACACAGACACACAAACACTGGCCGTCTCTTACCCGTACCATGAGAATCCTATCGTAGTCATCTCCAATTCGTCGGAGCGCTCGTCCTACTGCCTCTGCCTGCATGACCCCTGCGTTTCGCCGCCGAGTGCTAGAGGGGTTGAGCGAGTGTCCTGCAACAGAAAGGTCACAAAAGCATGCGTTACTTCACATCAGAACCACGATTCAGGCGGCAGAACGGGTCGGCCGGTTCGAGCATCGGCGCCCTTCACGTGCCAACTCAGCTCTGAGAGTGACAAACACAGTGGAAAGGACATTTCACCCGTTCTTTTAGAGTTTAGAGATTCTCCACTGAGGCAAGCCGTACGTTCATCTATGTAATCAAACAGGATCTGCATCTTTCTGTGTGGTCGGGGGTTTAGACTTGAAAACGCAGTGAAACCTCAGAACAAAGATATTAGAAACGACAGACGAGCTTCACTGTGAGGCTCATTCACTGGAACGTCTTCCACGAGCCAAACTGAGCTCCTGTGCGCTGAACTGAACATGTGACGTACGTGTTGAGCTCCACCACGGAGGGAGTTATAAAAACCTATGAGCAGGAGCGTTTTGAGGAAATTCGATAACAGTGTGATCCAGAAAGCAGGTGCTGGGTTTAGATCTGACCCGGTTCAGATTGTCTGATGTTGCAGAAGATGCTCACGACGATAAAATCCCCAGAAGTCATGGTTGTAGTTTTATGTTCACCACCAGTAACGTGCAGCGAATTCACAGTTTAGAAACATGATGAATTTCACAGCGTTGACTCCATCAGCTGACCGGGTGGTGTGTGTGTGTGTGTGTGTGTTCATGTGTGTGTGTTTTCGTGGTTGATCTGTTACATTTTCAGTCTGAACTACAGTATGACTATGAAAGACTCTGACCTCTTACCGATCTCCGCTTATGACTCATGCACGCCGTTATGAAACCCAGACTTAATATTTCTCACATCCTCCAATATTCGAAGCGACCGATTCACAAATCAATCCATCGAGCTGCACCAACGCCTCGCTGATGACAGATACGGGCACGGCGGCGGCGGCGTTGCTCGTGACGCAAATCGCCATGTGCTACGCTAGGGTGTTTGAAAATGCTGAACATGCTGTTTTTAAGCGGCGCCTGTGTGAATAAATGGCCCAATTTGTCCAAGCGAGTGAAGATATCTCCGGTTTCCTCATCAACTTACTGCAAATCCAAACTGATTCCTGACAAAACAAAACCAGCTTACTTGCTGTTTAAAACAATATTTTCTTTATTCAGTGATCTGTTTGAAGGCCGAGCTGCTTCCAGGAGACACTGGAGATGTTTGAATGCTGTCTCATACCCTGATTATCTGAAACCACAGTAACCAACAACAACAACAACAACAACAACAACATGATCATCTCGATACAGTTGTAACTGCACCAAGAAAGCTCTCACAAACCAGGACGGCAACCTGCTAATAATGGGTTTGGCTAATGCTCAGAGGCAAGCCAATAAAAGAAGGATTTAGAGGAAAATGGATCAAAAGAGTCTGAATTTAACCCGGAATACAAAATGATTCGCTCCAGCTGAGGACACTGAGTCGCTTGTGCAGCTCACCGACTTGGATTTCCATCTAAAAAGTTTATTTGTTAGATCAAAGCCTCGGGCTAAGTCTATCTTTGTGCAAGCAGCCCCGAGGTTGCGTTACAATTAAACCATGTGTAAGACAAAAAAAAAACAAAAAAGCATCCAAGCGGACCGTTCCTGTCCGAAACCGTGCTGCGAGGGCGATCTTCCTGCTGAGCGACAACAACAAGACGATAAAGCGATCCTCCTTAAGCGCTCTATCTCGCCATCTGACACACAAACAGGCAAGAAATCTTGATAAGCGAGACGTTTTGTGAGTCGAGGACGATGAATTACATGCTGCGTGGTGTTTATCTGGCGAATGTAGCCGACTGATTGAGATGCAAAGAGCTTCTGTCTGCGTCGTACAAAAGACCTGCAGGCCTATTTTGACTGCTAAAACACACACATCCAGGCCCCGTTTTGATTGGCGTACTTAATGAATGACATGCACACACATGTGCGAGCGCTGGTCTGTTATGACTGCTATCTTGTCTGTCTGGCTGCAGTGGGAGAGCATAAAAGCAGACACAAGGCAATCAGCGAAACTAATCACTGCTATTATGAAGAAGCCGAGCCGTGCATCCAGAGCCGAGGTTAACGGAAGTTTTATTTCAGCCTCCGGAGATTTTATTTACTCACAAAACTCCGCTATCTTTAGAAACAAATAGCAGGCACACATATGCTTGTGGTTAAAGCCGGGGTGTTAACAGGAAGGGCAGGATTTATACGGAACCGCACGGATTCAGCGTAATGTGTGTTTCTGCACCTGCTCGCTTTGGAGAATCGGAGATAAACAAAGTCTTATCAGGATGAGGGAGCTGTATCGCTACGCCATGGATACGTTTGTAATCCGGAGCAGCAGCACTGTGAGGAAATTTAGTTGTTGTTTTTTTTTTTTTTGTGCTAAATTTCCGTCTCCGGCGCAGTTCTGTTTATCGCCAACCAACTTGAGCCGCCGCCGACAGCATCGCGTTTGAAAGCAGGAGTCTTCTTTGTAAAGTCGTGCTGATGTAAACAAGCCCTACGGCGGGAACTGTGTTTTTAGATCACTGCTGCTGGAGGTGATAGACTTGTGTGTTTTGTACAGAAGTAAAAATAGGATTCAGGCTGTGAGAACTGACGAAACTCCAGCAGACAGTTTGGTAGTAAGTTCAAACCCTCTGATTTTTTTTTGGTTCAGGCTTCGTCCACACGTAGCGGGGAATCTCACAAGATATGTTTCTACACTTCGGCCTGTCATCCACATGAAAACGCAGATTTACGGTGTTAAAAACGATTCTTTCAAAAACCAAAGTGAAGATCTGCGAATCCGCTGTTTATGCGTCTGCACGTGGACGTCAACAACCAGGGTTATAGGTTTCGAAACGTCACCGCCTGCGACAAAATCTGTTCATTACATCACATACGTGACCTGTGTTTACATTCAGAAACAGCGTGGACGCCCTCAGACCTGTGTCGTCTCTGGTCCAGACCCAGATACCGCTCCAGCTACAGGAACACAGCCGAAGGACGGCGTTAGGGACGGTTATGTTCCGCCACCTCGCCATTCCACGTCCAAGGCATGTTCTCCATCAGAGATACCGACGCCGGTTTTGGGTCAGAACCGGGACGCACTACCAGCCGGTGGGAGAACTTTGAGACAGAAATCGTGCTCCAGGAGGAATGGCGTGACAATCTCCGTACGTCCTGGTCGTCGCTCCTGTCGTCGGAGTTATTAACAACGCACTGATGCGGTTAGGTGTGGATGAATTCTTCTAAAAACGAGGTGGTGTGTACGTTAGTTTTGTTCTAGACGGAGGGTGGAGGAGATCCGGTTTTAAAAAAACCTGCTACGTGTGGACGAGGTCTTAGCCAAGTAGTTTTGTAACGGAAATAAAAGTTAACAGTGACTGAAAATGACAGAAAATGGCGACTGTGAACCGTAAATTTTAACTAAATGGCGTCACTTTGTCAGAATGTCCAACATTCACAAATATTTCGACTTCTTCAAATATTTCAACCATACATTTCAGCACCGATGTTTCTCACTTTGTCAGCTTGTTCAGTGGTTGTTAAATGCTGATTGATGAGAGGAGGACATAACTGAGGAGTACTTAGTGAGGCGATCGTAAAGTGAAGCCCTCTCGGTGTGAAGTCACGTGGTCCGTTTAGCCATAAGTCAAGCCCCGTCCTCCTTCCTGTAACCGACTCAGCAGGATTCCTTTAAAGCTGTAAATCCACGGCAACAATCCAACATCAGCACGTCGAATAAATCCTCCGAGTGCAGCTCAACACAATAAAATGTGGATAAATGACAATGACAGATCAGGAAGTATGGTTAAAACTAATGTGAATGTATGTTTGATTAGTCAAGGTTTCACTTCTTTTATACAAACAGTCTCCACAGATGTATGACCAACAGGTAATGAACATGTCAGAGTGTGTTTGAAGTTTACCCCCGTGGACTTTGGGAGGGTTTTACGCGCTCAAAGGAAGTAGACGTGACTCAATAGGAAGCAGAGTAGTACTACGACTATGTTGGAATGAAAACATGGGAATCATCAGAGGAGGATTTGGCAGCGCTGCTGACTCCTGAGTGCGTTTCTACATCTGCATGTTTGTGCCTGAAGTCTCTGGATTTCCCTTCAAGGGCCAACAGAGTCAAAAAGGCAGAATGTGAAAACAAATACTCGACCGTGTTACTCATCTGACAGAATACAGCAAGACCGTCCCTCATGAGTAAGATCTCGTGAGAGAAAAGGAGAGTAGAGCAAGAAAAACAACAACAGCAAAAAAAAAAAAACATCCCGGGTGTGTTTTTTCTTTTTTTTTAACTGATTGTTAGCACTCAGCACCACCACCCGCCCAAACCCCTCCGTCTTTGATAAAGGAAGCTTCAGGGAGCTTGTGATGGGCTCATATCTGGTTTCATATTTTGCTGCACACCCACACAGACACAGCAGCAGCAGCAGCAGCAGCAGCCAAACGCACAGTGAAAACATCCAGAGTGGCTTGTATTGGCTGAGTCAGGCCAACTTTCACACACACACACACACACACACATCAGTGTTACAGTATCAGGGTGCGCGTTCATGTGTGGAACAGCTGGACGTTCGTGTGCCCTTTATTGCTGCATTAACACTGATTTGGAGGGACAGAAATGGACAGCGGGAGAATTATTTCAGGGCTCATTGGAGGATCTCAGAGGTCTACGTGGTTTCTTACATGCAGAGATTTAACGTGCAGCCGACTTTCTTTTCATAAAACGCATCTCTTGTATATGAGTTTATCCGCAGCTGTTTCTCCAACACTGGTCGGAGCTCGTTGTGACTCAACCTGCTCCTACTGAGCTGCGTACAGAGTGCCTGAGCTCACCGTGCTGCTGCTGCGTCCCCGGTCCTCCGCCGTGCGCCTCGTCAGCCATGCGCCCCATGGCGTGTTCGATCACCTGGCCGCTGGGGCTCCGAGTCTGCGTGGCTTTGTCAGCCGTCAGTCGCTTCAGGAAGAGCGGAGAGCTCGGCACCGAGTCGGCACCGTCGGCGGAGAAATATCCACTGGAGGAGCGGCGAGGGAGGTGAAATATCGACCTGGTCTGAAACACGCCTAGGCTGGCCGGGCACCACGGCGGTGAGTCCGGCTCTCCTCCGGCGGAGCTGCGCTGCCCGACGCTCCGCTCCTCGTTCGAACGGGACTTTTGCGCCGAGGCTCCAGCGGCACCGGCGGGTTCTGGATCCGCTCCGCTTCCCTCTGTCGCTGCTACTGCGGTCGAGCCATTGGACGGATTTGGCGGTCTGTTGGGTGAACAGAGCGGCACCGTGAGCCTGGACTCTCATCACTGTGTCCAAACAGAACACAGCCTCACCGAGTCTCTGCTGCATCTGGAGCCGCGGGTGAAGCAGCGCGCCGCTGCGTCAGGACCGGACTTTGTAGGTTCCAAATTTCCTTTAGAACGGCTGGATTTCTGTAATTTCAACCTGAACAACTTTACACAAACTCAGCGACTCAGCAACTTAAAAAAACAAATACAGCTTCACCGATTACCGGCGTTTCTGAGAACTTACCATATTCTCTATACTTGCCACCCAGACAACAGCTGGGTGCTGAGAAGCGAGAGTTTGAGTAAGTCTATGTGTACTGAATGTGTTCCTGTCCAGGCGGCAGCCCGGGTTTCCTGTCCAAACTGGCCACCCGGTGTCCATTGTTTGACAGAAATTGCTGAGTGAAGCAGATCTTTGTTTGACTTTCGGGAAAAACATAATCCGGCATAAAGGAAGCGGCTGGAGTAACTTCAACTGCGTCACAGACAAACAGCCTGAAAGAAATCCGTCTAACCAGATCAGTCAGACTGGAAATCTAATTTTTGGAGTTAAATCAACTCAGGCGGTGTCTCGGGCTGATCTAATATTCTCCCTTATTGACATTTAACGAGGAATTTGTTAAATGCAGTAAAACGTTACTTTTGTGAAGTTGCTGTATTTTAAATGATTTGCACAGAGAACACAAATATGTGATAGTTTTGGTTTTAATCACCAAAACTCTGTCTGTAAATGTGACATTCTCACAACAGGGAATCATTAAAATGATTTTCTGTAGCAGCGCTTCCTGTTTGTCCAGGCTCCACTGCAGCCTCCACTGCGCACAGATTCCCAGTGGCAATGACCTACTTATGTGCCGAAATAACCTAAAACTGTAACCAACTGGTTTTCATTACCTCGTCTCCATTTACAGGCAAACACAGCGTTACACACCTGTGATGTAAATCTTCATCATTTCGCTTTTTACGCATTTTTTACGCACGGAGGAACGGCGACAAGAAGTGCGCTTCAAGTGGACGCGACGACCGTCCTCTGGCCACATGAACGTTTAAACTTCCCCTGCGGGGTTTCGGTGCAGATCCGAGCGCCAGGAGGAGAGATACAAGTGGAGGTTGCACCGAGAAATGGCACCGACACGCCAACTCTCCAAGAGGGAAAAAGCAGACGAGGAAAAGGGGGAAGGAAAGAAAACCGGAGCTTGCCCGAAAACTTCCAAACATTTGATGAGGTGTCACGGCGCTAAATGTTTACAGAAATCCGTCCAGCAGCACGTCTGCAGTCACCTATTAGCACAAAGAGGGAGGTTATAGTTTCTGTGTCTCCGTGGGCAGAAAAGCCTCACCAGATTAGAAAAAAGAAAGAAAGAAAAAAAAGTGACATTTTCGACTACGCGACAGGGTTTCGCTTTACTATTAAGACAAAAATATCAAAATAGTTGAGCAGCTGTCACAGAGGAGGTGCGCGTCTCCTGGATTATGCCCTCTGCATGGGTAGCTGTCTTCCTCATAACCGAGTGATCAGTGTGCGCCTCCCCCTGGTTGGCGCAAAGAACTACTCGGATTTAGTCTCCAGAGTCTTACAGCTCATGAAAGAGCAAAATTATCCATTGAAGTTTGAGAAATGCGCATTATCTTAAGAGGCAATAACAGGAAACCTGCAGGTTAAGCAGTGGGAATGGATCCTAAAATTTTAGCCCAACTCATAAACTGGGATTGACCGAAATTAAACCAAAGATGAACTCAGTGACCTCGATCAAAACAAGTCAAATAATAACTAATATATGAACAAAATCACCTCTTCTGCTCTGTTAGGATGACAATAGTTACATATGCATTGATCGGAAGACAGTAAAGTTTGTTCAACTGCACACTCACTGTTCAGCAAATCATGTGCAGGTTCTTCTCTGCATCCCTGGAGACAAAGCGACCTGCACCGGCGCTTGCAACTTTAATTTAGACCAAACTCAGTGTCTGTCCCGGGTGAAATGCGATCTGCGCGGCTGACTTATGGGTTAAGAGCTTCATAAATGGAAACGAGCCGGTGCGCAGCTGTGCCAAACCGGCGATGTCAGAGGATCGCTGCAAAACGCACTGAACCCACCCGGGAGAACCCTCATAGAGCAGAAAATGTTCACTTTAAGCACTTATTTTATAAATTACATGAAAACACAGCGCCGTAAAGTCAGTTATCTTGTGTTTTAAGATAGTTTTACTACAAGACAAATAAACTTTATGTAAATTAAAGTGACATTTCCAATAAAAAAAAAACATATTTTTGTTAATTTTATTTTTCTAAAGCTGTTATTATTTTATTGTCTATCACAAACAGTGTCATAAAACGCTGTGGAGCTGCGGCTGTGTGTAGCGTGACAGCTGGCACGCCGGGCGCGCACAACGAAACTGCACTTTGGTGAAGTTAACTGTTTGGAAAACACACAAACACTTGCGGTCACCTGCGTAAAAACTCACCTGGACGGATGGTGCATGTCAGTGGCAGGACATCACCGGGTCCTCCGGGAAATGACACAGGTTAATAGAAATGAGTCAAAGCGAGTTCCAGTAGGATCCAAATGTTCCAGAAATGCGCAATTTTTTTTTTTCGTTTTTCTTTCTTTCTTTTTTTTTTTTTACTTCCAAAAGCAAAACCTTAAGGAGATAAATTCCTCCCAGAGTTCACGCTGAATAGTGGCTCAAGCTGGATGGTGGAAATAATCCGACTCCCCCGAGCTGAAAACTGCAGAGGAGGACGTAAACAATCTCCAAACAGCTCTTTTGTTTGCGCTCAGCTTCCCTTCCTTTCCTCGTCTGCCTGCCGGTCTAGTGAAAACTCTATGTGAGCTCACACTCATTTACCACCGCCAGCCTCCACTCAAACCCCACCCACCACTTCAATAAACGGATGTCTGGCGCCCTCTGCTAGTCACATGGCGCACTGCACGACTTCCTCGGTGTCTTGACTGCATCAAACGCTTCCTCCAGCGTGTGGTGTCTAAAAAAAAAAGAGAATCACAGAAAGAAAAGCAGTGACAGCAACTGCAGATCTCCTGCTCCCACCAGAACACACTGAAAAATGTTCGTACTTCACTTTGGTGCAACGTTTTCTGAGTGGATTTGGATGGATTTTGCATCAGTGTGAGCAGGTTTTGTGTGATTTCAGGAAAGTTTTGAGTCATTGCCATTTTCCTGTCAGCCAGTATTCTGGTATATTCGCAGGCATCCATAATGCCATGTATAAATGTCATCTGTACTTTTTGCACTGAAGCAGCCCCACATCATCACACTCCCGCCTCTGGCAGCGCTACACATTCACTCCTGGATTCACCTGGATGTCACATTTGTTCGGTTGAATGTGGCGAATTTGCGCTTTATATCTTCACAGTGTACTCTTCCTGTGCGAGTGTTTGTTCAGCCACTTTCTGAGCAACCTAAGCTGCAACACAAACATGTGTCCAGAGAGACCGTTAGATACGTCAGTAGACAGACAAGACGAGGAAACAATGTGCAAAACAATAAGTCGTGTGCAAATCCTGCTATGAGAAGACATAAAGGTGCAAAATTGTGCTGGTAATTACACACAAAATAAGTACGATATAATAATAATAATGATAAACAATCACAATGCTGGCTGTAACCGCGCATCATGAATATTTTGCACGTTTAAAAACTCTGTGCAATATTTTTTTCTACATACACAAGAATCTGTGCAAGACAGTTAGTTTCCACACCCACAGAAATCTAATGTACTTCTTAACATCCACACATGTAAAAATCTGTACGTTTATTTTCTACTGGTGTTCCCTACATGTTTGCAAACTTTCCCTTTATGCTGCTGTAGTACTAGAAAATGTCCCCACTGACTAATAATAAAGGTTTGTCTTGTTTTATTTAAATTATTACTGTGATGTCTTCCTGCATCTATGTCTGTGTTTGCAATACATATTCATTCACACCAGATTTTGAGCAGCGTAGAGGCTGGAAAAGTGGCTCAAAGATGCTCAGATGTTTTCAAAATGTAGACCAGGCCAGTTTTACTTACCATGAATTCTCTTTTATATGACTGGAGGGTGTCTGGGGGTCACCATCCAGGAAATTTTGTGCAAAAAAAAAGCATTTAGTTTAGTCAAATTTTCATGCACCAATTTGTGCTGATTCTTTAAAAAAAAAAAAAAAAGCGTTAAAAAGTTGATAAATCTCTGCTTTCTCATTGAAGCTTTGTGTTTTCTATCATTTCTACTCACAATAAATTGTTCAACTGAATTAATTTCTTGCACCGAAAATGAAAATAAAGATTCGAGCAATCAAAAATAAATCTGTTTGGTTTTCTAAAATGACTAACTGATTTCCAAATATGACGCCAACCTCGAAAACAAACAAAACCAGAAAGAAATGAAACTGCATCACAAACGTCCTGTTAACCAGCGCTTCCCCGTGCGCACGCCAACAAAGCTGCACTTGATATTGAGACATTCACAATTTGGACGAAACTGACGCCTACACTTCTAACATGACTGTTGACATGAAAGTAGAACACGTGAGACGCGACTGCAGTTATGAATCATCCCAACAGCCCTGTTAATGCCAGAGCTGTGTTTCTGAAGACAGACACACAAACTGAGGTAATTCAGTGAAGATGATTTTGTTCTTTTTTTGCAGTGTGTGCACATTAACCTTTAAATCTGCATCACTGATTGAATGAATAGAGCTAAAATCATGTAACAGGTGCTTTAAAATCCAGAGTGCAGATTCACTGTTTCACAACATTTTGCTTCGAGTCCAGCACATGACTTCATGACGCTTTTGGGGACGCGACTGTAGACGTCTACGCAGGTTGTCCAGTTGGTCGGCGAACCAGTCAGCTGGAGACGCGTCTGTAAATCCGCCAGCGCATTAGGGCTGAACAATGAATCGCAATTTTAAAAAAACGCTGCATTTACCAAAGTGCACGAAGGGTGACGCAGGTTTTAGAGCGTCACGCCAGTGGTTTTATAAATTCATGCTGCCCTCCTTGTGTAACAGTCACACTTCTGATGTTATCTCATGTGTTAAAGCTCCATCACATGTTCCAGTCGGTTACACAATGAGCACTGACCCGAAGGTTGACTTAAAAATAAAATTACATCACAAATCAAATCGCTGTATCTGTCAGAAAAATCGCAAAAAGGATGTTTTCTCCCGAATCGTTCAACCTCCCAGTCCACCTCCAGCACAGAGCTTCACGCTTACACGCTCTACGTCGTACAGTTCATTTATCTTTTCTCACCTTGCATGCCATCATGCTAGATCTATAGATGAGATAATGACACAGTGTTGAGGTCACATGACTCTCAATTTCCTGTCAGTGGGTTGTCGAATGTGAAGAAGATCATGGGTCTTGAGCAGATGCAGAGAGAAGGAAGGTGAAATGCTGGAGTGCTTTGGTCAATGGGGGCTACAAGTCATTTCTAATGGAAACTGGTGATATGAAGCTACAAACTGACACCTGATACCTGTTACTACCAATCCATGCTGATTTTTTTAGCGCCTCAACGACACAACGGAGCATCAACCACTTGTGTGTTGTTGTTAACCATTTCTACTCCCATCCTCTCTTCCCACAATGTCCTGTTATGTTCAAAAAAATGGAGGAACACCTTATTCTGACCAGTTTTCAGTGTGATTAAACCCCATCCAGCGACTCTGTGATAGTGTAGCTCACCACGTTGGGCTGTTTTCTAACTTTGTCGCTCGCCGTGTGAACGTAACATGAAATGTTCGCTACGTTAGCCGTCATGTTTACAGCAGCTGTCTGTATGTGCTGCGTATGTTAGCATGAAGGTTGGACAACACAAATAATGAGCAACGTCACAGATCCATCCATCCATTATCTATACACCGCTTAAAA
>NW_007578509.1:278016-278814 GCF_000690725.1 Stegastes partitus | reverse complement strand
TACAGAGGTATTAGAAGTTGAATAATCTACGTATTCAAATACAAATGCTGAAAATACAGACAGCTCACCAGTTAGGAGTCGAGCGGCTTCACCACTGGCTGTCTTTGTACACATGACTTTTGCTACACTTCTGCCGGGAGAGAATCTGAAACTTGAGAGTATCTGAAAATCAGGGTTTTTGTGTCCTGAGCTCAGGCTCACAGGATCGTCCGCTGTGGCGCCGTACCTCAGAAGCCACCAGGCGGCGCTGCGCATCAGAGTCTTCGAGTGTACGTTACATTGTGAGGCAGAAAACGATGGCGTCCCGACCGCACACACTCGAGTTCTTGTTAGTGTTTTTTGCAGTTTTTGTAATTGGTGAGGCAACTGTTGAGCCTTCTGAAAATGTAATATTACAGATATAAGTGAACAAGTTCCATCTGCTGAGTTTATGGGTCGCTGAGCAAAAACTTCCATGATGTAGCACTAGCATTAAAGAGTTTGCTTGTTTACATATACCTGTCAGGATTGATTGATTGATTGATTGATTGACTGATTAATTGACTGATATATTTATTTCGAATATGTAAAGACAAGTACCAAGTAAACAACGAATTATTTCATATATATAAATATACACTTATATACATACAAATCCATACACATACATAGTAAATGAAATCATGTAACAAAAGAAATATTCCACAATTCTGGACGAGGTCTACATATTCGAAAAAGGACTGAGAAGAAATGTGTAAACTAAACACTTATTTAAGCCCCTTTTCCATAAATTATGGATTGATAATTTCTAGTTTCTTA
>NW_007578509.1:275851-277936 GCF_000690725.1 Stegastes partitus | reverse complement strand
ACATACATACATACATACATACATACATACATACATACATACATATGTATGTATATGTATATATACACATATATATGTGTATATATACTTTTTTTTTTAGCAAAAATGCTAAAACACTTCAGATTCAAGTTATTCAAATGTGAATATTTGTTCTTTATCACTCTGAACAACATTTCTCTTTCAAAATGTGCCAAAAATGAGCCATTCAAACATACCAGATTCTGTAAAAGATAAAATATTCTGCACTCTTAAAAACAAAAACAGACTACAAGGTATTGTGAGGCTGTGTGGAAAAATAGCAGGGACGAACCTAAATAACTTGACAGCCCTACATCAAACCAGGTTATTAGCCAAGGGTCGTTTAATCACCGCAGACCAGAGCCATCCCTTGGCCCACTGGTTCCAATTACCTCCGCTGGGGCGCAGGTATGTTCTGCCAAAGTGCAGGACCAATAAATATAAATTTTCTTTTGTCCCTGCTGCTATTTCCCTGTTAAACAAGTGATCGGTCTTGTCTTTTCTCTGTTGTTTTTTGTTGTTGTTGTTGCCCGTGTGATTGTGGCAGTGACTGTCTCATTGCTGGCTGCACAAAAATTTCCCCACGGGGATATTAAAGATTTTTTTGAACTTTGAACTCCTTTGTGCAGCCATGAGGCCATTACTGACTCAACAAAAAGTGAGCCTGGTGACACATGAGTGAATCAGTCCTGTAGTGTGAGTCTGCTATAATGTAGTGGCTCTTAAAACACACAATACAATAAAGAAGTCATGACTCCTGTTTCTTTTTTTTTTTTTTGTCTGACTAAAAAGAAAAAAAACAACACAGATAAGTTGGTCCTTATTCTGCCCTCACATACATAAACCCTGAGGTGCCTCGTTCCTACAAACAGATAATAAACCACACAGACGTGACAACACCCGGACCATGTGTGGCACCACTGCTGTGAGAGGAGCTATGGTGGAAAATATGAATCACAACCTTATAATCTGGCCGTTTCTTTGACAATATAACAGCTGAGTTTCGGTACAGTTTACCAGCTTTAATATGAATTAACTGCTGTTCCACTTACACAACGTCACCACTGCACTCCAACACATCTGGCAGCTTCTGCGACGGCGGTGTGGAGACGAAGCCGGAGTCTGTCGGGGAGCAGAAATCCCACCGAGATTCATTCAGCGTCCGGTGTCTGCAAAGGGTTGGAGGACAAAGAGAGGAGTCACACACACATATGCAAACACACACAAATCAATGCAGACAGACAAGAGTGAAACAATCAATACCATTTACATGTGATCAATACTAATCAGTTCCTCCGAGTGTGGGAAAACGCGTGTGAATGGGTCTAAATACCTTCTGCTGTCTGTTGCTGCTCCGGTTTTAATTGTTTACTTTTAGTACTTAAAGCTGTTTGAAGCTTTGTTCACTGTGATGAACGCAGTCTTACAGTCACGAGACTCAATCTATTGATCCAGAGCAGTGGTGATTGTAGGTTTTATTTTTAGGGGGGTAGAGTCGGGTGTACTGGAGCAGGGTGTGTCTGCAGAGCCAGACGCTGCACCCTCAGGACCGCAGCTTCTTCTTTTTTTTTTTCCAACACAGCGTCACCTAAAACAATGAATGATAGCTAAAGTATGCGACTTAGTTCTAAAGGATGTTTCTCTCAAACTATAGGTGTAATTTAAAATTTTAATCCAAGAATGATTCCGCACAAAGTACTACTTCATGTCCAAGTACCTACAGTTTTAAGGTTTGTTTTCCATCCAAATAGTGCTTTTTAACTGACAAGTTAAGGTTTGAAAGGTTTATTCCACCCAAAATACGACTTACTGCAGTGATAATAACTCGGTTGCTGAGACTTGCATTTGGGCAAATGGTGTAATTAACACACTTATTAACAGGTATAATAATAATGGACTCTGCTGCTGTGGCCTCTGTGGTCTGTAGATGTCAAACAGGACAGTCTGACGGGTTGAAAAGAGACGAAGCACGAGGACGACTCTGAAGGCCAAATCATCCATCCATCCATCATCTATACACCACTTAATCCTCACTAGGGGACACCCTGGACAGGTAACCAGTCTATC
>NW_007578509.1:273482-275061 GCF_000690725.1 Stegastes partitus | reverse complement strand
GGACACTCACCGTCTCCCAGCGTCCTGAAGTGCAGTGGCAGAGGCAGAGGAGGGTGGGTGGTATTTATTTGTCAGCCTCTCATGTCAGATCAAATGACTTATCTAATAAAAACGGTATTTCACCGGTGGGAAGAAAGAGGGGGGCCAATCAGAGTCTGGTGCTCCATGCACGCCTATTACTCCTACTTTTCGTAACTGCTGAATTTTTCTGTTTTCCTATTAGTCACTCATACGCTACAATGGTGTGTTGGTTTGTCATCCTACAACGTTTTACCTTCAACAGATCATCAGTGTTGTGGGCAAGCGAGTGTGAATGTGCACAGACTGGAGATCTGTGAGAGCGTAAATGACAAAACCGAGTGAAAGAGGGGGTACTCGTGCGTGTATGTTGATAGTTGCAAACACAGCAGGAATAGTTCTGAGTAGGGCCCGACCGAAATGGATTTTTTGATTCTGATAACTGATTTATCGGCCAACAAACTTAAAGAATATCTAATGAATAAAATAGCTTCTTTTCTGGTCCCTTAATGCTTACAACAGCAAAGGTATGAATCACAGGCAGAACATTTGACTGTTTTACACTTTATCCTTTAGTATTTGTCTAACTTTACAACAGGGAGGAGTTTCAAGAACAAAAACATGCAACACAGCATTAAACATAATATGCATCAGTAAAAAAAAAAAGTTTTCCAGACAAATATGTCTGTAATGTGGGGTGTTTTGTGGGGTGTCCTTTCTATGGAGCATGAATACAGCTAGCAGTTGTATTTATCTTTAGGTTTCGGCCGTAGCTGTCTGCTGTATATAAGCAACATGATGAGTGAAGTTACTGCAGAATATTATTGATGCAGCCCTCTGATGTTCTGGACTCTCAGAGACTGAGATGTCTTTAAAGTAATAAAAATATAAGCTGAATAAGTTTGTTAAAAAGTTGGATAAAAAGTTTAAAAAGTTGTTTTCTGTAGTTCTCTGAAAACCCGTCAGAGTGAGGCTCTGTGTGCCGATTCACAACCAGTGGCCTCATATGCTCTAAAGAAATGTGGCATTAATTAAAGGCAGCAATGTGAAGCGGCGCTACAAAGCACAGCTCTTCTGAGCAGTCATCCCTGTGCTGCTGGCACGCAAACTAAGCGAGGTGCCAGCCCTTGTGTACAACCCACCTACCCTACTCATCACCACATTTCCAGCCCAGCAACGTGCAGACCAAACCTTTCACTGGTTTTCTGAGGATGTTGACTTTTTCACTAGAAGTGGAGGCCTTCAGTTCTTTTGGCTGGGACCCCTTTAATTGAAGAGATCAAAGGGTTATTCAGCTCTCTCTGCACTTTCTAAAATGTATTTTATTCTGAGGTTTTTGTTTTCTCTAATCTGAAAAAAAGGCCTCATTTTTTTTTTACCCAGGACTACTTATGTATCTGGAAAAACAGCTAGCTGTGCACTCAGTTAAACACATCCTGCACTGAAAACTGACAATAAGTATTGTCGACACCATGAAAATGTGGCCATAGGGGAAGGCTGTAAGACACAAACTGGACTTCGAATCGGACCTTTTACTTGGAGGAAATTTTAATAACTGGAC
>NW_007578509.1:267978-269037 GCF_000690725.1 Stegastes partitus | reverse complement strand
GCTACACTTAGAGACAGACAACCAAGCACACTCACATTCACACCTACGGACAATTTACAATCACCAATTAACCTCAGCATGTTTTTGGACTGTGTGTGAGGAAGCCGGAGAACCCGGAGAGAACCCACGCTGCACGGAAACGCTGAAAACAAATCATAAAAAAAGCCAGACTGGAATTTGCCAAACTGCATGCTGACAAGCCACGAAGCTTCTGGGAGAACGTCCTCTGGACAGACGAGACAAAACTGAGACTTTTTGGCACATCAGCTCTATGTTCATTCACAGACGCAAAGATGAAGCATAAAAGGAAAAGAACACCGTCCCTAGAGGAGGCTCTGGTAGGTTCTGGGGCTGCTTTGTAGGGTGCAATGAAATCTCAAGACTATCACGGTATTCTAAGGAGAAATGTGCTGCCCAGCGTCAGAACGCTTGGTCTCAATCGCAGGTCTGGCAACAGGATAATGACCCAAAACACACACAGCTAAAAACACCCGAGAATGGCTCAGAGGAAAACTGTTCTGAAGCGGCCTTTTACGAGCCCTGCTCTACCGACTGAACATCTGTGGAAGGAGCTGAAACATGGCGTGTGGAGAAGGCAGCCTTCAGACCTGAGACAACCGGAGCCGTCTGCTCATGAGGAGCAAAGTCTGATTTTCACTGCTTAATTTTCATACAATTTTTATTTATTATTACTTTTGTCAGATTCAAGTTATTTCTGTGACTGTTGTGGTTTTTTTCTCTCATGAACTATCTTGTCCACATGCGTAGCTTCTCCTTAAAATAACCAACAATGCTGTCTGCTCTTCTTTCTGACAACCCTGCTGCTGCTGTCACAGAGACTAAATGTCACCACTCACCAGTAATGCAGACGTGGGATTGTGAATGCCCTCGCTGCTCCCAAAAACTCTCTGTGTAAAGCCTCCTTATTTCATGTTAGCAGTTGTTTCAAAAGAAAATTTGAATTGGACACTCACCGTCTCCCAGCGTCCTGAAGTGCAGTGGCAGAGGCAGAGGAGGGTGGGTGGTATTTATTTGTCAGCCTCTCATGTCAGATCAAAT
>NW_007578509.1:264332-267008 GCF_000690725.1 Stegastes partitus | reverse complement strand
GACACCATGAAAATGTGGCCATAGGGGAAGGCTGTAAGACACAAACTGGACTTCGAATCGGACCTTTTACTTGGAGGAAATTTTAATAACTGGACCTCAGTGACTTTTAATTGAATACCCCTGTTTTAGATGATCTTTGTGTGCTCTTATATTAATGTACACTCCAGTATAATTTAATTTGGCTAATTTGGGAGTAAACCACTCGTGTCAACACATAAAACACCAAGTAGCAAACTACTGACTGTTGTGTTTCTTCTTCTCTTAAATAATATGACGGTAAATGTCGGTTATTTCATGCTAAGGTGCATCAGGAAAATATAAAATGTGAGATTGATGATTAGTCAGTTTTATCCTTAAAACACTGAAGGTTTATTCATACTGGGTACTTAAAAAACAGTAATTATCTGTCATTAAACGACATTTTGGGATGTTAAATGTCACATACGGTCGTGTTGTATGGTAGAATTTTGGACAATATTTATTTCTATTAGGATTCAGATTGTTGCGTCATTAAAAATGGAAATGTTTCGTTTCTGTTTTACTGCCGCAAAGATAGAAATCCAAATTTAATAAGGAATTCATTTCATTAAGGTTTCATGGATAAGAGGACCTGTTTTGACGAGGACTTATAAGGCTGCTCAGAGAGGAAGAAGACATTACTCCAGAAGAAACACAAAAAGACAGATTACAGTTTGTAGACCCACACGGGGACAAAGAGCTTCATTACTGGAGACATGTCCTGTGGTCTGACGGAACTAAAACTGAAACTGTTTTAATGCCAGTCTAGGCTTGATAGACTGAAAGAGACTGAGATGAGTGGAGGCATTCGTCAAGTTAGAGCAAGATAAGAAACAGACTGTTTTTCTGCAGCGGTGACTTCATACAGGTGCAATAAAATCATATTAAAGTCATATTTGTTGTTGTGATGAGCTCTTCTCAGTTAGTTTGTTTAAACGGGATAGTCATTGTTGGATCTCAACACCGGGGGAATCCTACTAAAGTTTTACGTCCCCAGGGTGACCACAGATTACTCGCTTTACTAAATACTTACTGCAGCGATTACCAGCAGTGCATTCAGGAGGGATTTCATTATGGTATGTTTACACGGGGGAGACCTAATGAGTGACAAATGTGCAAGTCGGGCAGACCTCACCGTTTACCGAAACATTCCTTGTGCTCCAAAAAAATAATCGTGCAGTGATGTTTTTTTTATGTTTGTTTTTTTTTTTTAAAAGAGTTCTCGAGAAAGCAAGAGTTAGGCAATATCAAAATGCACAGAGAGAGCAGCGTTTCCTCCTGGATTTTCCAGCAGCGGGGCAGCAGGCTCCCCAGGCAGCCGTGGCGGCGCAAACAAATTACACTTGACTGCAGATTTTACTCATACAACCTATTTATTGAATGGCCAGTTGGAAATGGCTTTTTAAAGGCTGAATGTAAAAATAAAAAAAAGAATAATAATAATAAATGAAAGTTTTTTTAGTTTTTTTTTTTTTTTTTATAAAAGAGCTCTAAAGCTCTGTTGTAGAGAAATTCTCTGAGAGGTGGCCTCTGATGCTCAGCATGATCCAAGCTGATCCCCCTGAAGCCTGTTTCTCTGGTCAGTCTTCACCTACAAACAGAAACAACAATTAGATTGTTTTTCAGTTTCCTACACCCTAATCATTCTAAAAAGGTTTCTAGTTTGTGTGTGATGATATATTATTACACTATTTTTTACCTGACCATCGTCGTTTATGAGTCAGTAAAAGGCTAATGCTACCTGGCTAGCATCATCTCCATCAGGTGTCTTTCTCTTCTTAGAGAAATATGTGAACAAGCTGGAGCTTTGGGGCCAACACGTGCTGCCATGTGCTGTTTGATGGCTTCTCCTCACAGCACTGGGTGAAAACCCTGGTGAGGCCTACAAGACAAAGAAAGTAAGTTTTAAGTGACTGGACTTAATTAAAAACTGAATGACCATAGAAGTGGGTATGTGGCATTGTTTTAAGAATGTGTCATTTGAAAAGTTTGAGATGACTCACCTCTCTTTTGTCTCCTCCAGCCAAAAGAGTCCCCAAGGGCTGGAACACCCATAGATATATATAATAAAGGCTAGATGTCTCAAGGCGGCGTTTCGAACGGGCTCACCGGCGGCCATCTTGACACGGGGAAGCTCTCTGGCGGAACCTGTGGTACGTGAAGGAAGGTGACTGACCTGCACAAACGTAAATACTCTTATCTCGCCGAAATCTTGAAGAACATTGAGCAAGGTACGGTTATTTAAAAAGTACATGCACCACTACAACACAATGTTATGGGTGAGCGAGTGGACCGTACCAAGATGGCCGCCAGTGTGGCCGTGCGATTCCATTGGCCGGCAGCGCGGACGAGACATCTAGCCCCATTATTATACATATCTATGGCTGGAACACCTTTTTAAAGGTTCCGGGAGAAACCAGGTGATAAAATAAATATATTGCTTGATGAGGATGTCTGTAGTTGCTTTTAGGAAGTAGTTTTAATGTTTGTTATTACAGTTTAAGGTAAAGCGGTATTGTATTTTTGTGTATTTCTTGTGTTTGGTCATTTCTGGTTAACCCTTATGTTGGCAAGCCTCAGGGGCTGATTAGAGGCTGCCTATAATGAATGAAAAATACTTTATTTATCCCAGGGAAATTCAATTTTAAATTCAAAAAA
>NW_007578509.1:262153-263862 GCF_000690725.1 Stegastes partitus | reverse complement strand
TTCATTTTTAATTAATATTGCTTTATACTGCCACATTATTTATTTTTTATTTGATTTATTCTTCTTTTCATTTCCACTTTTATTATTCTTTTATTGATTTATTTTTGCAATCTGGCACTCTCACTACTCCACACAGGGGCTCTGTAGAAAATAATTCCGAGATGCGTTGACCTTCTTTTAAAAAACTTCATAAAACCCATTTGTGTAGCGTCGATTTACTAAAATGTGCAGCTTTTACGATATTTGTTGCTTTTGTTCTTTTAATTTCATCAAATTATATTGGCCCTTTGCATTTTCGGATCCTTTAACTGTCTAATCTTAATTTTAGTTAACGTGGGTGTGCATGTGTTTAACAGGTATTGACTACTGACCACTGAGTGCTAATGGAAAGCCAATCAGTTCCCAGGCACTGAACCGTGACGCCCTCCTCCCCCCGTTAAAGACAATACCGACCACCTGGACCAATAGCGTGCACGTGTGAGTGTGTGTTTGTGTGTGTGTGTCCGTATTATTGACTGTTGGCTGGTTGTAAGGCGAGAGGTCGGGACACAATAGCACCGTGACTCTGAAGACCCGACGCCATGCCGAGAGAGGTCGCAGCTACGTGTCAAACAGACCTCCCCACACGACAGGATCTGGACGTCCTTTCTGTCGTTGTCTGGGCTTCATGTCACACGATTTGAACTGAAATAATGGAAACTACACTAAATTCTCAGAGTGTCAGATTTAAGCCTTTTACCACATCCTGCATAAACTCCAAGGGTTCAAAAGTCATCAGACGATTGGCTGCTAAATGGCCGCTTTTGTGTCGTTCTACATTGCATACAAGTGGCGCAAATGTGGCAAAAAGCACCACGAGTTGGGGGTTAACGGGGCCATTAAACTCCCCACTTTACGCCTGTTTTTTAAAATTCTCTTTTTGAGCCACCGACCACTGTATTACATGTTTGCTGGTTGAAGTGTACATTCAGCCCCGACTCTACGCCAGTTTGCAGCTCTCTGGAAATTCGACAGAAAAGCGCAACCTCCTCAGGCCATTAAAAAGTAATAATAACAATAATAACAAATAATAATAGCTGTATTTGTACAGCGAGTTTTGAAAACAGAGCATTAAAAGTGCTACTCGACAGAACAAATGTGAAATTCGGCCACAGATTTCTACAAATAAATTAGATCGCAAAGAAGGTAGTGGAAGCGTGTTGTGGAATTTCTGCTTAGTAATGAGCCATATTGAGCTTCGTGGGGGAGCAGGGCACAGTCCCCGCTCCAGCCACATGTTCTTCATAAAGCTGACCTCTGAAGTCTGGCATGGGCGGATAATTGGCTACTTTTGTACATTGACTATCTGAGCAGATATCCCGGTTGTTGGAAAGCTTTCTCCCGAAATGCTGATTCTGACTAAGAATGAAACTACAACTAACAAACGACTCAAACATCCCTCCTGCCCTGGCGACTCATTCCAGTAAAATCAGCGAGAAGAAAAGAAGAAAAAACAAATCCCTCAATAAACTGGAATAGAAAGCGATAGCATGTGCTGGATATCTGGTTAGCTACGACCCCAAGATAAACACACACACACACACACACACACCTCTGGCATCTGAAATTAATTCAAAAACACATTCTTGTGGCTCAGGGTCAAAGTAAAGATGGGACCTTTTCAAGCAAAGATGAGGCTCAAAATAAAAGCGAAAATGTCTCAGTGAGAC
>NW_007578509.1:251493-261553 GCF_000690725.1 Stegastes partitus | reverse complement strand
TTGATGACGTTAACATCTCAAACAGGTTGTGCCGTTTTGGTGACATTACTTTCAACAGAGGAACAATAAACAATCGACCAGATGCTAAATGTGAGTCCGTGTGGCGATTAATCAACACGTCACCCAGTGCATTAAGCATTTAAAGGGCTCTCGCCAGCAGTATGCTCTGAAAACAGCGATTGGCGCCAAGTTCACGGAACATTACCGACCACAGCCAGAACAGAAAACGATAAGGACAGAAATAAATCTAGATTAGAAAGTGTGTTTCCACAGGTGGAGGGAGCTTACCTGATGGCACACGGCAAAGTTTTCCATCTTAACATCACTATCAGCTTAATAAACAGCCTCGGTTTGCTGTTTTGCTGAAACTGCATCTAAGAACTGCACCGGTCTCCTCACGCCAATGAGTCTTCTTGTATTTATGGGCTAAGTTGAGTTTGTTTCACGAAAAATAAGGCTGTTTTCTAGAAGATTCGCTGGCCCACCTGAGGAGTTCTGACCAAACAAGCAACCCGATCGCATCTTTTGTCAAAGTCATGAAAGCCACGTTGGACCGAGCGACATTTCGGTATCACTTTCAACAAGGCACAAGTCTGAACAAGAACGAGCGATGAGCTTCTAGTTAGACTTGAGGAAGGTGTTCTCCAGATTTCAGCGACAATATTGGTCCAAAAACATGACAACGGGCAAAAGGCAAAGTATCTCGTCATCACTTTTCCCGACAACTGCCCCTCTCTGAGGCTCCCAAGGAGGTAGTCGTAGCTTATTCACCAAAAATTATGCAATCTGTGTGCCCTGTAAAACTTGCATGACACATCTCAGATGAGTCACAGAATGCCTTCTTACTGGTTCTAATAGACAACATCACGCCCCATCCTGATCCTGCTTCCCTACGTTAGTCACTTTAGAAGTGATTTTAGGATTTTATTGGGGCTGCAAGGTGGCACAGTTGGTTAGCACTGTTGCTTCGCAGCTAGAAGGTCGCCGGTTCGCGTCCCGGTGGGGGCACCGGGATCTTTCCGGGTGCTCCGGCTTCCTCCCACACAGTCCAAAAACATGTTAATTGGTGATTCTAAATTGTCCGTAGGTGTGAATGTGAGTGTGCTTGGTTGTCTGTCTCTAAGTGTAGCCCTGTGATAGACTGGTTACCTGTCCAGGTGAACCTGAGTCAGCTGGGATGGACTCCAGCCCTCCCGGGTGAGGATTAAGCGGTGTATAGATGATGGATGGATTTTATTGATTGCATTTAAAGCTCATCATATTATCACTTCTATTTCTATATTACATACTCAGTTATAGTCACCCTTACTAATAAAGCAGCCTCGTTGTGAACGACAAGTTCTCAGCAGTCACATGCTCTTCAGACATGACATTGAACGTATATCGGTTCCGGTCGATTCCTATTTAAAATTCTTATCATTAACGGACTGATGAAGCCAGCGACGTTTTGTATCTCGTGGCTGCAACAGGCTAACTGGGTAGCAAGATAAATTAATCGCTTTGTTCGGTCCTTCTAAAAGACGAGCCGCATAAATGGACTAAAACACGCAAAAGCACCGGCACACTGGCCGTGATCTGGTCAGTGTTAGAGATGCATTGTTCCTGGAAAAACACGGACACAAAGAAGGATGTGTTTCTCCGCGTCGCAGCGCAAGATAGCATCAGCGTAGGTCTTTGCAAATTAATAATGCTATTTATTATGCAGCTGTTCAGATTAAATCTGCTGCCTGGAAAGTTTGTAGCTTCAAATAGAACCTGATATCTGTTACTGCATGACACGGACTCCATAACCTTACTGTGAATGTGACGGAAAAGTTCTTTCACACCACATTGTTTACTGATATTCAACAAGATAACTTCACAGAAAAGCAGGAGGATGATTTGAACAATGTTGGTTGCAGCTGTCTGGACCTTTACTCCCATTTGGTTCCATTCTGCTGCCGGCAACAACCAGCTGTAATCACTTGTGTGGCTGTGTGCGCTCCCAGTTGATCAGCTCTGGCAGTCCGGTAGTTCAGTTGTTCTCACTTTGCTGTGATCTAACACCAGTGGCACACATAAACAAACACACACTGCAGTCATGTTGGGTTTTCAGCTTTCAGCAGGATGCTTATCCCTTAAGACGCGACGATTAACCAACAAAAAATGCCGCCTCACTGCTGCCTAGAATGCAAACTTAAACACACCACAAAGAGGACAGCATGAAACGCCGGCATGCATGCAAGAAAATAACTGATCTATAGTCCAGTCTAAGCATTCTTAGCTAAAAAGCACACGAAGCAAAACTCAACATGCCACAGTGAATATCCTCGAGGGGAAAAGACATGTAAAGGTTGTAGTAAAGTTCACTCTGTTGCTCTTTTTGCTTGAAGAAAATGAACTTGGATTCACTGTATTCATAACCACACGCATTCAAAGCAGCATTTTGGTTTAGTTCAAGAGGCGTGATGCCGTTTCTGAGCTTTGCTGATCCCTATCGGTGCCAAAAATGGAGAACAATACAGTAAGAGTCTCAAACCAAAGCAGGGTTTTCTCTGTGGTTTATCTGATCCATTACATCATGTGCATTTCATCTTACTGCTGAACACTTCACAAAACATTTGTCAAATTTTAGGAGAGATTTCCAACATTTCTGACTGTCTGTGTGTAACAGGTGCAGCAGCGGTTTTATATTAAATGTATATGTATTGTTTTATTAGTTATACATAATGCATCATATATATTTTAATTTACTGTTATTACTTCCATTAATACAAATACATAAACTCTGGTCTGTCCTTTGGTTATGGTGTGGAACCTTTACTTGGGGGTCCCAGTACCCCATGTTGGTTTTTGGTTGCCCACCGTGCCCTATAAATGTGTTTTCCCACCTTACTGCTCCCCTTTTGTTCACGTATTCTGTGGGAGAGGTAAGCGAGACTGTGCCGCTTTTATCTGTGTTGTCTAATGTACATAATTTCACTTATTCGTTTGCGTTCCTGGTTCTAATATGTTGTCGTGTCATTTAATTTCTGTAGCTGTCCCAGTCAGTCGGTAACTGACGGCGGATTTTGTGCATGTTTTTTATCACCCGTCAAACCCGTCAAGTTTCAATAAACGGAGATCGCCTCCAAAGACATCTGTGTTTCGGCTCATCACAACGCAGTGCAGAAATCACCGGTTACACGTGGTTTCGCTTCATGTTCAAATGACAATCAACCTGCACAGACTTCAAAACTCACTGTCAGAGAGAGATAACACCTGGGAGTCAGCGCTCAACCTGTATTATTTGGTCATTAAACATAATACCATCGTATAGTAACGCCGCCGCCAAAGGAGGCTGCTTTGGTCCTACTTGTTAATGGTGTCAAGATGTGCTGTTTGACTACATTGGAAGTTAAATGTGTGTATCATCAAGGAGGAGCTGCTGTTTTCAATTAGGGGGATGAAAGTTGTGGTTTCTTGGCCCATTTTCTCTTTTACAAAACACACTCATGATGCTTTCTCCACAATGTGGCAGTTCAATCTTAGCTACCTGAAAACCTGTAACCCACGAACAGTCGCTCACTGCTCGGACACGATCATGGAGCCGTGAGATGGGAGTTTCGCTAACAAACCAAAGAAAAGTTGTCTTTTTTGAGTGTAATGTGGTTGTTAAGGGGTGGAAGGTGGCAAGAAGGTTGCCGTCTGATGTCTACTCTGATTACGGGTATATGGTTTCTTTTATATCAGACAATGAGTATCTTGAAGTAGGAGCTGTTTTTACCTTTGACATGTTTCGGCTGACACTTCAGTCTTCCTCAGAAACGTCACTGACGTCTGTGGTGACGTGTCTTTATCAGCTGCTGGTTTCCTGGAGGATCATCGCATCGGAGAGCAACAAATTCAAACGCTGGATCAAGGAGGCTATAGAAATCAGGAGGGGAGCCAAAGACACCATGAACCGTGATGAGGGGGCGTCATGCTGTCCCACACATGGGACGCTCTCCTGCAGAGACCACCGGGCGGCAGGAGGCGTGGCCCGTCGGGCAAATCTGACAGATTGTCAGGAGGGTCAGGCCTCCAGGAAACCAGCAGCTGATGACGACACGTCACCACAGACGTCAGTGACGTTTCTGAGGAAGACTGAAGAAACATGTGAAAGGTAAAAACAGCTCCTATCTAAAAAAACACTCATTGTCTGATAAAAAAAGAAAACCTGTCGAGCTTTCTGTGTGGAGTCTCCATGTTCTCCTCGTGCAGCGTGGGTTCTCTCCGGGTTCTCCGGCTTCCTCACACACAGTCCACAAATATGCTGAGGTTAATTGGTGATTCTAAATTGTCCGTAGGTGTGAATGTGAGTGTGCTTGGTTGTCTGTCTCTAAGTGTAGCCCTGTGATAGACTGGGAACCTGTCCAGGTGAACCTGCCTTCACCCTGAGTCAGCTGGGATAGACTCCAGCCTGAGGATTAAGTGGTGGTGAAAGCGATGGCGGGAGAAAGCTAGCTGCGTGAATGCAGGCGAGAGACGGAGCAGAGACTAACAGAAACAAGCATGGTGCATGGCTATGGTCTGGCAGGGTGTGGTGGAATGAGCAGAGTCTGTATAGTGGCAGTGGTGAATGTGTGCAGGTGAGTCCAGGGTTGCAGCTGAGGGTGACTGTCCTGATTAATGCTGAGATGCACAGAGAGCGAGAGGAGGGAGAAAAAGAGGGAAACACGCAAGGGCTGGGGGGGTCATGACATAATGCTAGGAAAGGCCTCGTTGACGCCATCTTCTTGCCTCTTCTCGACTACGGAGGTATTGTTTATGTGAATGCATCGGCCCAATCTCTCAAACTGTTGCATGCTGTTTATCGTGGAGCACTCAGATTTCCAACCGGCTGTAAACCCCTCACACACACACCACTGCAAAACTTCTTCATTGCTTTCATTTCATCTACAAATCCCTCCTTGGTTTGCTGCATGTTCACTTATCGCCCTACAGAGTTCGTACAAATGGCCTTCTCTTGCTCTGCCGACTCAACCTGGAACTCACTAACGCAGACTCTGAGACTGCCCAACTTGCTTCCCCTGTGGGGGGGGGGCTTCAAGCATCGGCTAAATACCCTGGAAAGATCATCTCTTCTTTCATGCTCTTGTGTAAAAATACTCGCATTTGAAAAACTTGAAGCGTGGTTAGTGAGGTATTGCAAGAGCTCAGCGTGGGAGGAAATGGAAAAAAAAAAAAAACACGTTTGCTTTAATAGATGGTCTCTGCAGTGTGTCGATGTGTATGTTCGTCTCAACTGCCACATGAGGTCAAATCAAAGAGTGGAAAAACACATTGTGAGCTGCACACACACACACTCTTGGTGTTGATCTCACATCCGGCCAAATACCCTGGAGACATATCTTTGAGCTTATCTGCTAATAATTTGTTTCTGCACGCCACGATTTTTGTTTGCCATCGTATCATATTCTGCTGCTACAGTAGGTAAGTCTGGTGATCTAAACTAGTGACCTGGGAGAAGGATTTGTACGAGTTTGAGAATTTGCTTTATGAAACTGTGAAACTGGCCTGCAAGGTGGCTCGGTAGTTACCACCCAGGATCTTTCTGCGTGGAGTCTCCCCGTGCAGCGTGGGTTCTCTCCGGGTTCTCCGGCTTCCTCCCACACAGTCCAGAAACATGCTGAGGTTAATTGGTGATTCTAAATTGTCCGTTGGTGTGAATGTGAGTGTGCTTGGTTGTCTGTCTCTAAATGGAGTCAGCTGGGATAGACTCCAGCCCCCTGCGACCCTAATGAGGATTAAGCGGTGTATAGATGATGGATGGATAATAAATAGGAATATATGTCAAACATTTGGCTTTTGTAGGTGCAGATGCGGTTCTAGTCTTTGACATCGGTTGGTATCTGACTGGTCTCCATCTCTATTATCACATGCCTTTCTCTAACTAACAGCGGGACTCACTGAAGCTGGCTGAGACAGATGAGGAAGGAGACCACTTTCTTTATCAAGTTTCCATGGATCAGAGGCACAGACATACACGGCCTGGGAAGCTGCCTGCTCTTTGTTTGCGCTACAAAGCTCCACAGCAATTACACTGTCTTGGTTTTATAGGGAGAGACTGTGATGGCCGGGAACATTTAGTGTGAATTAGGGCTGGCATATAAACAGGGAAGCAATAAAATCTCTCCTATTTCTGTTTCACATGATCAGTTACAGTCACCTTATTAATGAAAAGGTTCTGTTATGAATCGTAGGTTCTCAGCTTTCAACACTGGTTATCAATCTTTCTTGATTTCAAAGGATCTACAACCTGTTTTTTTTCCCCCTGCTNCTGGGATAGACTCCAGCCCCCTGCGACCCTAATGAGGATTAAGCGGTGTATAGATGATGGATGGATAATAAATAGGAATATATGTCAAACATTTGGCTTTTGTAGGTGCAGATGCGGTTCTAGTCTTTGACATCGGTTGGTATCTGACTGGTCTCCATCTCTATTATCACATGCCTTTCTCTAACTAACAGCGGGACTCACTGAAGCTGGCTGAGACAGATGAGGAAGGAGACCACTTTCTTTATCAAGTTTCCATGGATCAGAGGCACAGACATACACGGCCTGGGAAGCTGCCTGCTCTTTGTTTGCGCTACAAAGCTCCACAGCAATTACACTGTCTTGGTTTTATAGGGAGAGACTGTGATGGCCGGGAACATTTAGTGTGAATTAGGGCTGGCATATAAACAGGGAAGCAATAAAATCTCTCCTATTTCTGTTTCACATGATCAGTTACAGTCACCTTATTAATGAAAAGGTTCTGTTATGAATCGTAGGTTCTCAGCTTTCAACACTGGTTATCAATCTTTCTTGATTTCAAAGGATCTACATCCTGTTTTTTTTCCCCCTGCTATCCAGAGCCAGGTCAATATGGCAGCAGGCTTAGCAAGGCATTCCAGGAACACGCCTTTTCTACTTCTTCCCGGCAGATCCCGCGTCCAGATGAGAAGTTCTGTGTCCGTCCCTTGGTCTTCTGTCTGTGGGTCTGCCTAGAAAACCTCCAAAGGAAGTCGCTCAGGAGGCATCCCACCCACCTCAGCTGTAACGCGAAGGGGCAGTAGCTCTGTTTCAAGTCCTGTCAAGACCTCTTTGCATTCCCAATCCCATTCTCACGCTCCATTTTTTTTCAACATTACTGGTTCTAGATGTGACAAGTTTTGTTTGCAAAGGGGCAGAAAGTAAGGCGGTGCTGGCGGAGACAATGAATGATTTATGTAAGCGCATAAACAATTGGAATGCTGTGAATTTGACATTAAACTCCGCTACACTTTGTAAAGGTGTAATTGTGATTTACACAGCAGCTTCAAGTTAACAAAGAAAACCAAAAACAGTGACATGAGCAGGTTTTAAGTCTAAAAACACACATAGCAAGCATGCTGTAAAAGAAAACACTGCGTTAAAATGAAATGTCACGACGCACTACAGTGACAGTGGACGTATTCTGAGGGAGGAGTCGCCTCATTTTCTCTTTTTCTCGTCTGCATTCTGCTTTACATTAAATTAGAACATGTGAAACTTCCTTTCCCCCACTGCTTTGCTCTTTGTCTGTGCATCGTACCCATCTGACGCATGTGAAAACAATAAAAACCCACCACACGCTCCCCTAAGAAGAAAAAAAAAAAACACCAAACAAACCCAAAATGTGATATTTCAGAGGCAGGATGCAGATATTTAGATGAAAGAAGAAAAGTGCACTCGGTGTTTCCCCCTGCAGCGGTCCTGGTGCACTTCTAGTCCCACATAAAGCAAAAATATTACTATTGCAAAACATATACATATATTACACCCACCGACTTTAAATCATGTATGGGAAACAAATCTCCCCCTGCAGATGCAAACATCTGTGGTCGACGTACAGCACTTAAAGTGTCGCCTGCAGAAACAGGCACAACAAGAAAGTATAAGACGTAAAATTGTAGAAAACCACAGAGCTGTTCAGGTAAACTGTTCAAACTAAATAGCACAATTTTCAAACCTGAAGTTCGGTTTATTCGAGGTAAAAATGTGATCGCAAGCAAAAGCAGGAAGCTAAATGCGGAGGCCTACGGGTAGGACAGGCGTCGCCTCTCACGCTTGGAAAACGAGACCTGCAGACAGTAAAATTAGAGACGTGAGGTACAATACAGCTCGTGTTTGTGGGCTGCTGTCATGTGGGGTTGTTGTGGATTTGATGTCAGACAGACAGGTGGCTGTGGCTCAGGTGATAGAGCAGGTTGTCCTCTCAATGCGAGGTTGGTGGCTCGATCTCGCCCCTTCACAGTGAGAGAAAGTCCCCCCCCCCTGCTAGCTGACATTAGTTTTAGATGTTTGCCACACATGAAAGCACCAAATCTGTATTTTATTGTCACCCATAAAAGTTAAACACACAGCCACGGCATTGACTACTTGTTTCACTCATGATGTGTCCTCCAGCATAAAAACCACCACACGGGCACGTTAACGAGGTGAAAAACTTGATTTTCACCACAGGGGGAGTCTTTAAAACCTATTTTAACCGGTATCAACATGAAAGAAGACCAGGCAAACTGCCCGCTAACACTTTCCACAGTATAGCCCGCTATACTGGGCTGGCATTACGAGTCCCGTTCAGCCCTGCAGCCCGGTATAGCGACTCAGGTATGCGGTGACTTTCTGCTACATCCATTTTGACTGGCTATCAGTGGGAATCCCCGCATGTGAACAAGCATTCAGTCGTGAAATAAGTCAAAGTTATTGTCAGTTCTGCTGCACGTGTACACATACAGAGAACTGAAATTGAGTTTCTCTCGAACCCTCGTATTAAAAACGCAGTTGAAAAAATATACAAAAAATATCTAAGATAAACACATAATAAGCTGCAAAATATACAATCTAAACATACAATAGGCGAAACAAATGTGCAGTGGAAACAGTGCAGTCACAGCTTACGATGCTGTGAAGCGGCTTAGTGTCAGCCAGTCCTTGTGCTGCTTGAGTCCAGTTTAGTTTTTAGTGTTTGTGTACGCAGGGGGCAAAGGGGGGGCAGAGAGTTCAGCTTCCTGACAGCCTGGTGGATGAAGCTGTCCTTAAGTCTGCTGGTCCTGGCCCTCAGACTCCGCAGTCTTCTGACGAGGTTAAATTATGCAAATGAAGTAAAATGACCTCATTTGACCCCCAAAAAATCACCAGAAAACAGGATTTTCTCTGCCTCGTTTCCAAAATGTTTATAAGCGATCAAAACTAACAAACTAATTACAGGATTGTGGCTGATGTCTCAGTATATAAGAACTGATAATTAATTGCATATATCCCTGGTAATTGGGAGTTTACCTTTTCTTTTTCACACAAGACTAAACGTCCATCTGTATTTAACCGTCAGCTCGTCTGCTTCTGACTGATACCAGATACGTAATGATGTGACGTCTACTTAATGTGTGATTAATCAAAACCGTCTCTGATCACGGATTTCAAGCCAAACATACTTAGTGCTGAAGCGCATAAGGAATACACATTTACTTCGTGTTGGGAGGGTTACGGTGACGGAAACAGGTTTGCTCTGATTACAGGTTGCTGCTGCGAAGCATGTGACTCCAGCGTTCAGGCCTCATTTTGCTTGCAAATAGGCAGAAGGACACAAAGCACACAAGACGTACAGAAGTACGACAAAATGCGGGCTTCATGTCAGGTTGAAGCATGACAAGACAAACTTCTGGATGTGATCGCACCTTTCAAAGTTAGTAAGTGGTGTGAATGTATTTAAAGAGCCAAGCATGAGTATTTCTGTGGCAGGTTAAAAACTCTGTGGGCACAAGCACTCGGTGTGGGAGTCGCCTCTTTACATTCTCAGATTGAGATGTACAGTTTTTATTGGTAACAAAGCCGACCAGATGCACACATGTCAGCAGCATGTTCCGTCATGTACCATGTCTGTTTGTTCGTGTGTGTGTGCGCTTGTGTTTGACTGAGTGTGTGAAGTTTCCATAGACAACAGTGGGCTGACTCAAAATGAGAACCCAAGGTTTCCTCTACGAGACTGTGAGACAGAAGACGAGTGGAAAACTGGTTTCACACACAGGCGCACACACACACACACACACACACACA
>NW_007578509.1:232323-251398 GCF_000690725.1 Stegastes partitus | reverse complement strand
AAAAAAAAACAAGACTAAGATTCAGAGGCAACACAAAACATAGACTGAAAATGAAACCTGCAGCACACTCAGTCACAACACACTGACATGAAGGTTTTCTGCACAATGCCAATCAGACGTAGCATCACACACACACACACACACACACTCTCCGTTGTTACGAAGGTGTGGCGCTCTGCAGCAACGCACACTTCAACGAGCAAAGCAAACTGGTCCAGGTTAGCTACGCAGAAACACACAGGGAGGCTAAACAAACAACACGGTCGCCACAAGAGGTCGAAAGTCAAAATGTGGAAGTGCTGTGATGCAAAAACACCGCACGGGAGGTATTTATCAAGCTGCATGTACAGCGTCTATAGCAAGCATTCAGCCCTCTTGGGAGCTTTCCCTTCTCTTTGCTTTTTAACATTAAATGATGGTACTTTGAGAAGAAGTTTACAAAACTAACTCTTTCATGTCATAGGAAATATAAAATAAATAATTGCAAAAGGTTACTATATATATTATTTCTATTACTTGCTGATAATATTTTTTATTCTAATTATAAAGACATTTTCAGTCGATACACCTGAATGTACCAAAGTGAATTTATATCATGTACAAGTCTGCAGAGTCTTTTAAAATAGGTCAGTGTCTGTCTGAGTATATTGGAAATTTAGTAATTTAGCTACAACTTTAAAGCTAACGCTGATTTAATACGTAGTTGATCTTAACCTTGCATATCTCCCATTGATGCAGCTGTTAAGGCGACATGGATCATGCTAACTTTGCACTCTCGAGAGTTTTGTAAAAAATGTGTATAATTTGCACTAAAACTCACCTTAAACCTGCTCTCATACATGTTTATAGTTGTACACAGTAGTTAATTTTCCTTCTGCTGCACTTGTTTAGATGCATTTTTGTTGTATTTTGTGTCAATATTTGGAGTCATATTCCTTGTATGTCACATACCTGGCTAATAAGGTCACGTTTACTCGTAGCCGGGGATTCACAAAAACAGATCCACGTTTTCAAAAATAACATTGTTCGCACCGGATCGTTTTCAAACCTCATAAACACGTCGTTAAGAGCTGCTGTGAGCATGCCAAACCTACAGGGGGCAGTGTAACGAGAAGCATAAAGCCGTGCTAGCCAATCAGAATCCTGGAAAAACACACAACAACGACAACTTCTTGTTACTTCAACGATAATGGCGCGAGGGTTGTTTTAGCTACTCCTAATTGTAAAATTCTTGAAAATATTGATGTCAGTCCAAGTATATAGACGTAGCCAAACTGTGTAAAGCTGACTGTAAATCTTCGTAAACACGCGTGAGGTTGACTTTTTTGATTGACAGCAGCTAAATATGGCAGGTTTCCACATGGAACAATATCAGGAGTAGTCTCGAGGTGTCCCAGTTTGATGACTGCTTGGATTTATTCATTCAAGTTGGAATCCTCAGACACTGAGCCAAACCAAATTTAAGAGGGAGGAAAGATTTGGAAGCACAGAATGGGACATACTGATGCCAGATGGGTCAGGTTTTCCTGTGCTTGGAAATAATCCAAACTACCGCTAACCAGTTCTCAGCTCTGGCTAACATTCCCATGACCGGTACAGGAAATATGATCTGGGGTCAGTGAGGTAACTTCAGGTTGGCGTTATGGTGAGGGTTATGGCAACGTTATGTTTAAAATAACAAATGAACAAGCATAACAACACCGCTGACCAATTAATTGTTTTGGAAAACGGCACCACCATTCCTGTGGGGGCCTAAATCATTTGGCTTTCCCCGACAAGCATAGATATGAGATATAGGCCAGTATACTCTCTGGAGTGTTTCTTGCTTCGTGTTTGTTTCCTGTTGGCTTCAAAGAATGTCAAAACAACTATTTTATAGGTTTTATAGCGGTAGATTAAGTACTAACACCCTGTACTTGCCGACCTTGTAAGAGCTGCAGTAAGCAGTCTGGATGATATTTGTATGTTTGTTCTGTGACTGAAGCTGTAAAACGGTTGGAAATCCAAGCAACACATTTAATGGATGCAAATATAAACACCTTGTAATATTTTTGTTGGCAGAAACTGAGTATGAAGCCCTGAATACACCAAGACAAAAGTGTCAAAAACATCAACGATATGAGACAATACAAAGGTCACCTCTGTAACTGAGAATTTGGTATTTATGAAGTTTAGGGAAAGCATTCTTCCGTGTTTGTGTTCAGAAAGTTTGAGTTGAGTCACCGTCGTCCTCTGAAGTGCACTTTCTTACAGTTGCATTTAGTTATAATCAAACCTCTTGTGGTGAACATAAAACAACAGGTGAGAAAAGACACGAGTGTGCAAGACAAAGAAATCCGCCACAACAAAGCTGCACACCTTTATCTTTACTTTCTGGGTTTCTTTTTAAACCCTGTTTGTTGTTCATCCCAGTAGTTTCTGGCAAACCGTGAGCTTTTCAATAATTAAACACAAACTCCCTTCTCGCACGGCGTCTCTGCGCCCTCAGCTCTGCTCATCTTTCTTCCTTTGACTTCTTCCTCCCCTTCTCTTCTCTACCTCACCCCCAGCTGAACACGGCCCTCCTCCGATGCTTTTGACTCTCCTGATTCTTGTTTTTTTTTTTTTTTGTCTTTTAACCTCTGAAGCAACCCTCTGCAAACAGTTCAGTGTGCGTGAGTGTGTGGGAGGGTGGAGAAAGGGGGACTGGAAAAGGTTATGGTCGTAAAAAGGTGTGAAAAAAAAGTGTGTGGTTTTCTTTAGCTCGACTGGCTTTAACACCGTGCAAGATTAAAAAAAAAAAAACAAGCGGCTTAACAAGTTAGAGCGACGTAAATCACGAGGAAGCACACACACGCGTGTACAGGTGCATTTAATCACACACTCCTCACGTCTCCTACACACTCTGAAATGAAGTATGTTGGATGAAGAAGGCACACAGACAGACGCATCCCTAAGAAACGACTTATTCTGTAGTTTATGAGAAAATACCCGACTGCTACGATGTGTGCTGAGAACACAGTCCTGATGTTATGAGCATCACATTCCGATTTTTTACAGTCTAATGAGGCCTCAGTTGCATATGAGACAATCCTTTGTGAGCAAATTGGACAAGCATACTAGCAGGCGGTAATGCCACACTAAACTTAGCCGTCTGTCAACCAATTTGTCACCAAATTAGAGTAAATGTATGTATGAACTTCAGGAACTCTGCCTGAGGGAGAATTCTAAAGCGTGCAAATGTCAGTGCCTGATTAAAAGGCCACGTACAGCCCTGCACAAGTGTCTCCAGTCAAACTTCTACTGGATCCAGTTAGAGTTTCTTTACTACTTTTGCAACCTGAGATACCAGCTGGGACACCTGCTGTAGTAAATAAACAATGGCCCACTTTGGCAGATCTGACAACAATTAGTGGTTTTGTGACCATTACCTCATGTGACAGCATTGCACAACAGGTAAACTAAACTAATGGCGCCCATCAAAGGTTCATGAAGGTATACAGTTTTGATTTTGGCTCTCACACTCCCTCGTGCTCTGTTAAGTCACTGTGTTCCATCCATCTATTATCTATACCCCGCTTAATCCTCACGAGGGTCGCGGGGGGCTGGAGTCTATCCCAGCCGACTTAGGGCGAAGGCAGGTTCACCTGGACAGGTAACCAGTCTATCACAGGGCTACACTTAGAGACAGACAACCAAGCACACTCACATTCACACCTATGGACAATTTAGAATCACCAATTAACCTCAACATGTGTTTGGACTGTGTGGGAGGAAGCCAGAGAACCCTGAGAGAACCCACGCTGCACGGGGAGAACATGCAAACTCCACGCAGAAAGATTCCGGTGCCCCCACCGGGATGCGAACCGGCAACCTTCTTGCTGTGAGGCAACAGTGCTACCAACTGCGCCACCCTGCAGCCCGTCAGTGTGTTTAATTTGCAAAAAACAAACACAGTGCCCTGGTTGGAATGCCGCATAGAGAGCTGGACGGGTAAAAGTTTAAAATAATTCATCCAGATAGACTTTTATTTTAGTCAATACAATTTTTTTTTCTTAACTGTGAAGTTCAAGAGAAAATTCTATAATTTGAATTTACCCAGTTGCTTCTTTAGCTTCATGTTCTTGGGTAAAAAAAAAAAAAGAAAAGAAAAGAAAACTACAGTTCATTCGAGCCTGTTTCCTTTCCAACAATCTGAACCGGTCGGCTTCATGTGTGAATGAGCTGTGAAAGTGGCGAGATCATTAACAGATGCAGACTCACTAACAGAACTGACATTGCTGAGCGGCCACTGCGTACTAAACTCGCTCCATTTGAGCAGCTACTTCGACAGTTTACTATAATCGCGATTCGTTTTGGTTTAGTCCTCGTAGCGGCTCACACAGTCGGTCTATGTGAGCTCCTAGAACCTCGATTTCCTGCCCAATCTCACGCATATTGCACCAATACGGGGTTTCTCTCTCTGCCTGTGTGGTGGACATGTGTGAATAAAGCCACCGCGAGGAACGCTAAAGGTGACTCACACCACCACTTCAACGACGTGTCCACACTTTCTGCAGGGACATGAACATTTCTAGTAAAAGCTTACGTTGGTTGTAAAGTTAGAGTTGGTTAATGAGGCTCTTTAGAAATGCTTTTAACAAAACTCCTAAACTTACCATAATTAGTTTCAAATTAGTTCATATAATCTTTGTTTTTGAAGCTTTTATACCTGTTGAACATTCTCCACGTCTTTTTTTTAGTAGCACTTCCTCCCCTTTTTATGTTCTGTCGCCTTTCCTTTATTCTTTATCTTTATTTGGATTTTTGTTCATTTTTGCTCATGCGCTGTTGGTGTAAATGCATCAAAGGCCACCAGTTCGGTTTCTAATCAGTGATTATTTCTGCCTAGTTCTGTTTCTAGTGCTTGACCTTATTCCTCACTACTGCGTGTGTGATCAGTAATTGTATTTCAACCACAAACCAAAACTGTGGCGACATTTCTACAACCTGCAGGGAAACTCTTCGAGAGCCCTTTAATGGAGCAGAAACACTCCGTCCTCCTCGTCCTTGACCTTGTATCTGATGAGATTTATTTTGAGCCTATCCTTGGAGATCCGGTGTTTTCCGATGTAAACAACGTGCGTCCGCATGGTGCTCAAACGTGGCCTGAAGATGTGATTGATGGACCTCTCATGACTGTTTTTTTATTGAGGTATGTCGAGCGCAGCGTTAACCTAATTACAACGCTGCATCTCTACGAGTGTTGTGAACTCGGCCTGGGCAGAACAAGCCTTGCTCAATCTCCCGCCTGTCTTCAATGCAAGAAAAATCTGATTTATGCGCTTTGGGAACGATCACTTAATGCACTCTGGCTTCAGCAGCTGACAAAGGTCGCTTTTCAGATGCCAAGCGGAGCAGGGAAACCTTGTGACTGAACGTGAAGAACGTTTTGCTACACATGAGGACAAAGAGTTCAGTCTGGGATCAGAGCTACGCGTTGGTTTTACCCACTGGGTTTGGAAGCCCTCGTTCGTCAGTAGGTCATGGAGACGCTTTGCTGTTCAACGTAACTGTTGACGAGGTGAGGAGAGCTAAATCTAGCCGCATTTTTCACAGCTAGCCATCAGTCAAAAGATGCCTGGATTTCGTGGCAGCGGTACAACATCTACTAAATGTTAATCAATCAAACTGTATTTGTAGAGCACTTTTCATACAAAGAAAGCAACACAAGGTGCTTTACAACCATTTAAAACAAGAAAAACAAGAAAACCTCACCCTCCATATTTACATATACACACTCACACACAACCATACACTCTCACCACTAACAGTAGGGAGGCATGGCACTGAGGATTGTGGGAAACGCTACCACTAGGGGCGTCCACACTGGGAGGAGCAGCAGGCCATGACCGCTAGGAGCCAGCCCCGACAGACAGGAGGTCCCCCACACCGAGGTGGGGAGCCCCCCAACCAGCCAGGCAGAAGGGACCCGCAGACAGCACCCCCAGACCGGACACAGCCCCCAGTGTGGAGGACCCCCCTAAGGAAACACTGGAGCTAAGAAGAAAAACTTTAAAATATGAAATACAATAAAAATCCTGATCAGTAAAAATAAGAAAAAAATACACAATATAATAATTAAATAATGATAAGAATGCAAAAAGGTCAGTTAAAAGCCTGATTAAAAAGGTGCGTCTTTAACCTTCTTTTAAAAACATCGACAGTCTCTGCAGTCCTGAGGCTCTCCGGCAGGCTCTTCCACATGTGGGGGCCGTAGTGGCTAAATGCCGCCTCATCATGGGTTCTGGTTCTGGCTGCTGGTATGGATAAAAGGCTGCTGCCCGAGGACTTCAGGATCCGTGAGTGTCGGGGAGCCAATGCAGCGACTTTGAAACTTGTGGAATGTGGGCCCGCCTTCTGGTCCTCATCAGCACGCGCATGGCTGAGTTTTGCAGTAATTGAAGATTTAAAATACTCTTTTGGGAAGACCAGAGAGCAGGGCATTACAGAAATCTAAACGACAGGAGGTAAGAGCATGCATTAGCACCTCCGTGCCGGCCTGAGAGAGAAACAGGCGGACTCTGGATATGTTCTTTATAAGATTAAAACTTTTTTTTGTTATATTTTTGATATATGAGGGATAAAATTCAGGTCAGAGTCAAAAATTACACCCAGGTTTTTTACAAAATGTGTTGGTTTAAAATCTTGTAGTTTTAATAAAAGTTTCTCTCTCTGGCCTTCAGGACCTATAACTACAAGTTCAGTTTTGTCCTGGTTGAGCTGCAGGAAATTCACTCCTATCCATGACTTGATGTCATTCATCGTTTGAGTCATTTGTGGGGGTTTTAGAGCAAGTTCTGAGGAAAAACACCAAGGTTGGATCTCTCCACTGTTCCCGTAATCAGTCAGGATCTGACTCTTTACTCACATTACTCACACATCAGCAAACATGTGATAAGAACGAGCGCTCATCTCCTCGAGTCACTGCCGTTTGATTTTTACACTCAAAAACGGACTTTCCCTTGGGAGTACATGGACATTCTGTGATTCTGTTTCTGTTCATGGATATTATATTGTGTAGCTGGAAATAGAACAAACTCACATGTTCCTGGATTAATGTAAAGATTCCAGCCGTACACTCTGCAGCTCTTTGATGCTGGTAGTACTGGTATTGATATAGCATGTCTGTTGATAGAAGCATTCTGCACTCCAAGAACTACCAGTTTGATTATTGCTCACTATCAGCAAACCATCGTGGAGTTGTTGATAGGTATTACTAACCGAATGCATGAATATTTTGCTTCTGATGTGTTGCAGAGAACACACTGACCACTGATGCACTTTATAATGGGGTCTCTATACTGTATAATTAATGAACGTTTGTCCCCAGAATGTATCCTTCAATTTTCAGCTCAAAATACTGACAAAAAAAGGCTTGATTGCAACATAAGTGTGAAACTCTGGACTGTTTCCCTATCTGTAGCTTTACTGGCAGCTAAACTGTTGCCTCTACATCTGTGACTAAGCATGGAACAAAACAGCACAGAGTTTGGGAGACTGCGACATTCCCCAGCTTCTAACTTTCTCTGAGTAATCATCTTAGGTGGAAATATCAACAAATTCATAGGACAGCCTTTTCTTTAAAAAAAAAAACTAGTGTGTTTGTTGAGTTTGTCAGACAACATTGTGGTTATTAAAACAGTACTTTAGAAGTGCAGCACTACAGAATGGAAGTGGATCTGAAGTAACTGCTGGTTAACATGTAAACTAACCCAACTAGTCCTCATTTACTGGTTTCATCTGACTTGTGTTAGCCACATTAGTCCCCCAACATGGCACCACAAAGGAATTTCCTATTGTTGTGGTAATGACAGTCATTCACTGGGTCATTTAGTTCCTTAAATGCTGGGAGTGCAGTAAGACTCTTGTGTTCACTCTTGCGGCCAACAGCAGAACATTTAGGGTGCTTTCCTTGTGGTTGAGACATTTTAGAGTTAGCAGAAGCAGCTCTAGTACATAAATGCACCTATTGTACCGCAAGGAAGCTGCTCTTTCTGAAAGGCTTGCACAGCTGGGAGTCCACCTAGTGGCCGGGGGCTTGAGGAATGGCAACTTATATCCTAGCCGCCTTTAATTTACACTTTGAAGTTTATCACAACCAAAAAACACAAGTGTTGTTTTTTCCCCCCCATATTGTGCCTTTAAAGGGAGAATCTGTCACTAAATCATCTCCCAGCGTGTTCTGACTCACACCGCAGACCGAGCGCCATCCTATCCCAGCTACAGATTTATCAGGACCTTCTGTAAAATTACATCTCATTCAGTCCAGCAGCTGTTGCTCAAAAGCTCACTTTCCTCAACTTCGCATTAACAATGACGATATTTTGCATTCTGAGGAGGAAGAGAGCCACATGACTCCAATTAATCTGTAATTCTATAATCATCTCTCATTGTACCCAGACTTCAGTCCCAGTGCAGATGGTGAATGAAACTGTCGTTTTGTGTGGCAGAAGTCGGTGTCTTGACGGCATGTGACCTTTTTGAGTTCACTGCTACTCGACGTTGACCCAGTGTATGTGCTGGGCAACTGGTTCTTAGCACATGACTTAAAGTTACTCAGAAACGTCTGAACAAACTGTATGAAGAAGATAATGTAACAGATAATAAAAACACAGATGTCTGACACATAAATATGGAGACCCTGCATAAAATGATTCATAGAATATTTTCTGCTTTCCAGATAAGAGCAAACAGTTCGACGAACAAACCCTTAGGGCTGGACTGTCTGATAAATGTAATGCATAGCGAAAACTGTTTATTAGATTAGCTATATCTAACTTTAAACGGCTGTTGCTTTACTCTAAAGCTTGTTTGATTAGAAAGATATAAGGGCACAGCTAATCTAATTAACCGTTTTCTATATCTATGTCTTCTATATATTTGTCAGACAGTCCAGCGATGGGGGTTAATTCAGTTAAAACATAAAGTTAAACAATGCTCTGTCTCAAAGTCCTAACTTGTTTTTACAAAACATGTGTTTCTCCAACCGTTTGGGATCTCTTTACCTAAAATTTGATACTGAAATGTTAGCTGAAAAAGAATGGGACCTAAAATTGAGCCTTGGGGAACCCCACACCTAATTTCACGGGTCCTTGAGGAACACGTATCCGTACTTATATAAAGACATCTGTCTGTGAGGTAAGAGCTGAAACAGTTAAAAACAGTACCAGAGAGGCCAATGGTCTACTGTATCAAAAGCAACCTTAAGGCGCCTGGATAGCTCAACAGGTTGGGCGGCTGACCCATTTACGGGGGCTATAGTCCCCGATGCAGCGGCCGCGGTTCGATTCCAGCCAGCAGCTCATTTGCTGCATGTCCTTTCCCGATATTTCTCTGTCACTCTTTTACTGTCCTATACATTAAAGGTGGAAAAGCCTCAAAAAAATAAAGAAAAAAGAAAGAAAAGCGGCGCTTAGATCCAGTAGAACTAACACTCTAAGCTTCTTGTTATCCAAATTCCATCTGATGTCATTTAAAATCTTTAAAAGTGCTGTCTCTGCACTGTGGTTCATCCGAAAACCAGACTGATGTCTTTCTAAAATGTTATTTCTGATTAATAAGTCACTGACTTGGTTAAAAACCAGTTTTTCTAAAATTTTACTTAAAAAAGGTGAATTGGATACAGGCCGGTAGTTATTTAAAACGATGGTGTCTAAATTGGTCTTATTCAGAAGGGGCTTCACCACCACCGCTGTTTTAAAGGCAGTGGGGAAGACACCCGTCTGAAGAGAGCAATCCATAATGTTTAAAAACTCGACCAAGTGTCTTTGCATCAACCAGGGCAAAAGTCTTAGCTGCTCTTTAACACAAGAGAGGTGATCAACCAGACACACACACACCTGCCAAACCAACCAGGTATTCTTCATTATGAGGTCAGTTCAAGTGTACACAGTTTAATTAAGCATAAATCTCACCTTTGTGTCACTTGTCCCAGTAAGCTTTGTCGTGTAGCTTCACTTTGTTGCACCGAGCCACGAGAAAACACAATCATGAACCAAATCTTTCCCCTCGACAGCCAGAACAGGCAACAATGAGCTCAACCTAGACTCAAAAAACTCATTTAAACAAAACTAAGGAAAAGACTCCAAAGACGAGGACAAAGTTGGTTTGCCAAATAAAGGATAAACAATTCGTGAAGTGAGATTTTTCTTACCGATATTACTATTAGACTTGGGATTTCTTTTTCTAAAGCCGAGCTTCAGTTCAATATCTACTGGGAAATAGATTTAAATTGTGAAGGAGCATTAACACATAAGACACAGTAAACAAGTGTCACACAAAGGACGCCATGTATTTGTGAATCCATCGACACAACAGAGTCAGACGTGCTGCAAAATATACGAGGTACGGCTATTAAATGATGAAGCAACATCCTGTGGTACGCGTTGATAAATGAGCCAAATAAACAACTTCTGAAGGTTTCAGGCGGCTTGAATGAAAGAAAAGCTCGTCTATCCTAAACTGCAGCCTCTAAGATTTGCTAATGGCTTTTGTTCACATTTCAATTTTGATTTGAAGTCAATAATTGTAAACTCTAACGCACATCTGGTTCATTGTCCCGCCCCAGTTAAAAAGAGAGAGCTGATGAGGAAGTCCTGAACGGGGCCAGTAGTGTAGGAGGTTTGTAGACCGATGTACGCCCGCTCCACGTACATGTACAGTACACAAAACATCAAAGCGAGTAGCGGTACAAGTCAGGAGACTTCTGAGCGAACGGTGCTTCACAAAGATCAAAAGCGGGTAGTTTTAGAGAACTGAAAGCTGACGAGTTCACTCTCTGTTCTAAAAGACATCAGATTGTCAGATTAGATGCTCGAAGAATTCAGCAAAGCGAGAGAAGAGATGTTATGCTTTGAAATTCTATAAACTCTAAGAAGCACCAGGTTCCAACCAAGCGATTACATGACTGACCTCTCTTAAAGTAACGACCAAAATATGGCCACAGGGAGCCCAGTACCAACAGAAACTAGTCATAGGACCATAAGTGGTTGTAAATTATCATCACACATGGACATCATTTCCAATATCAAGCTTTTATCTTTTAGTTACAACTTCAGTCTCCAACGTAAACAAACCGGGAGCTGCCCCGTCATAATTAACTGTAACCAGTGTGTCATTTCTTAACTCAACAGTTAAGCACGTCAGGATTCCTCATGAATCACGACTGTTGGTTTTTGTGTGTTACCCCAAGTATGGGTCCTGGATCCCATCCAGCCACTTTCTGGATGCTCTCCACACGTAACTAAAACGTAACGCATCATAAGCAGCTGAACATATCCTTGGAAAACAGAACATTTTCCGGGTATTGCAGAATCTGGACCTTTTCAAGCACCTCCAGGTTTGACTCATTTTCTTTATTAAACATGTGTCATTGTACGAGGTGAGTCAGAAAAGTTTGAGGACTGGTGTTGCAAAAGATATATTTCAAATCCAAACTACAAATTTTTCGCATTCCAAATCATCCCCCTGGAGTCACTTCCCCAGCCTTCTCTGCCACGCCGCCATGTACTCCTGGAAGGATTCTTCCAGGATCCTCTGCAGCTCCATCGTCACAGCCATCTTGATGTCGTCCACGTCTTCTAAACGGGTCCCCTTGATGACCCCCTTGAGCTTGGGGAAGAGGAACAAATCCCACGGAGCCAGGTGGGGTGAGTAGGGAGGTTGCTCCAGCACGGAGATGTTCTTCTCAGCCAGGAACTGATGCTCAGGGCGTTGTGAGCAGGCGCATTGTCATGGTGAAGCAGCCACGACTGGTCCTGCCACAACTTTCGCCTCTTCTCGTGCACTGGACAAAGCAAACGCTGTGGGATCTCTTTGTCAATGTGCTGGTTGAGCATCTGAAGGGGAAAACTGGTAGTCTGGGTTTGAAATATATCATTTATGAAACCAGTCCTGGAACTTTTCTGACACACCTTGTGAGGTCACACCTTTATCCTTACTTATTGTACTTATGCGTGTACATTTTTGTATTTGTGTGTCTTTTTCATTGTTGTGTTGACAATAAAATCCATCCAATAAGATCCATCCATCATCTATACACCGCTTAATCCTCACCAGGGTCGTGGGGGGGCTGGAGTCTATCCCAGCTGACTCAGGGTGAAGGCAGGTTCACCTGGACAGGTCACCAGTCTATCACAGGGCTACACTTAGAGACAGACAACCAAGCACACTCACATTCACACCTACGGACAATTTACAATCACCAGTTAAGCTCAACATGTTTCTGGACTGTGGGAGGAAGCCGGAGAACCCGGAGAGAACCCACGCTGCATGGGGAGAACATGGAGACTCCACATACCGGGGAGGACACCCGGGACGTGAACCGTGCTAACCACGGAGCCACCGTGCAGCCCCATTAAAGAATCAAGACATACCAATATAGACTGAAATGAAACACTTTATAGTCATTCATGTTTCATCTATGAGGCCCAGCCCTGGCATGAATCACACCGCTATGTCCTCTAAAAAGCTTAGTGGTTTCTCCAAACTGTAACCTGTTTGAGACAAGAGCGATTTCATTTAACTGAATCTTATTCGCCTATTATTGTCCACAAGAAAACATACATAGAAGAAACCATTCAATGCACCGCTGCATTTAAAAGGATTACTAGAACCTTTTAACACTTAAAAACTGTCAAAAAAGAAGTGTGAAGCTGCAGCCAAAACCACGAGAGAAGGATGTAAACAGAGACATTGCTATGATGTGTGTTTTCCACAGTCACAGCAGTAGCTGCAGAGTAAAGGCTGCAGCTGAAACGCGACAAGATAACGAGTAAGATAATAACTGTTAAATAAAGTCTGTAAGACAAATAAGATAAAGATTTCACGAAGGAAGGAACAAACAGCATCTGACTGCGTGTGTGGAAGTGTCTACACGTGTCCTCTTCATCTGTGTTTCCTCAGGAGTATCTTGTGTTTTGTTCAGTGTTTGTCTTCCCACAGACAAGGGTGTGCGACTGATGTGGTAACACACACACTCACAGTGGCATTATGCACCTGGCTGCAGCATGACAAAAGTTTATCAGAGACTCAATCTAGTGTAAACCAACAACGCAGGTGTCTCGTGAGTGTGACGCCAGCAGTGCAGTTCTGTACCTCAACCGTGTCTGCGTTGAAATTAGCAAAAATATTACATTTAAATCCAAATCACAGGTTGTTGCATGAGGTGTCTGTTCAGAGCACAGACCAAAGTCGAGGTGTCAAGTTAGCAAAACGGTATTAACAGTAAATCTCCACGTGCTGTTCTCCTGTGAGAGTGTTTTGTAATTTCTGTAATCATGTTTTTTGGACAGAAACAGCAGGTGGACATTGATTTGAATGTACTGGGAATCTTTGGGTTCATCTATATGAAAGCTTCCCTACAGAGGACAGGAAACAGAATATTACAGAACATTAACACAGATGATTGTTTACAGCATGTTGCACCGCTGAAGAATGTTTAACGGCTCGAGCTCCGTCACGTCAGCCATGTTTAAACGCTTCGCAGCAGCAGAGCCGCATCACGTTGGCTTTGCCGCCCCCATGTGGACGTGCCGTCTACAACCTCACAGTGGAGGAAGGCGGCGTGCACGTGGTTGCTTTGCGGGCAGATTATATGCACCTCACTGTTGCATTAAGTTGGGACTGAAACTAAGCATAAGATGAATATATATCACATCTAATAAGTGTGCAGAATCTGATTTTATTTTTTAAAATTCTACTGGAACCTGATTTAACATCTCAACGAGACAAGAGCGAGAGAGAAGGATTACAAGCCACATTGTGTTTTTAATCAGTTAAATAAGCCGACATGTGGACACCAGACAACGAAACATCAGAGTGTTTGTTGTGCGTGTGAGCGCTCACCCGGGGAAGTCCTTTTCTTTTCTGCGTGCTTTTTTTTTTTTTTTTTTGTCTGTGCTCGGGGATGCCAACCTCAGAGGAAACCCCTCCTCCGCCTGCCTCCCACGCATCCACCTACACAGTGGAAACTTCTGTCTGAAAAACACACACACACGCACACACACACACACACAGCGTTTGATCAGCGAGGCCACCTGTGGAGGCTTTCAGGTGACGTAAAGCACCTTTTTGCGGTCATATTGGAAGTAATTTCCTTTAAAGAACTCGTAGCATCAAACAGCAGCGGGTGAAGAAATGCACTTAAGTTCAGAGCTGGTGCTTTACGTTAGATTGACCTCTTTAGAATATTTCATCAACCACATTAACTATTAAACAGCAGAAGTTATTAGGTAACGGTGAAGAACTTTTATTCAACAGCATAAAAAAACTGTACTTTGCTAATTAGTGAAGTGACGAGAACATTAATACTTCACTCATCTATCATTTAAGTCAATATTTTATGGTTTCAAGTCTCTAAATGTGATTATCTGCTTATTTTATTTGTCTGAAATGACAGAAAACTCAATTATTTTGTGGGTCAGTCAAAACAAGACACTGTTAAATGTGAGTTCTGGTTAACTGTGAGGCCTTTCACGTCACAAATCATCAAATGGAGCCTTCTCTCTTAGATGCAATGTTATATAATATTGCTGCTTTCTGTTAAACTGTCATCAGGTCATTTTTAGAATAACGTTGCTCACGGCTGGATTCACACAGTTTGAGAGGAGAGCCAGTGCGTCATAATCTTGTGTCTGCCTGCAGTTTAGACTCGTGCCACGTTGAAAAAGTGGCATAAATACAACAAGATCTGACCTGGTAAGACAGCTGTTGCTACGTTCATGGAAAAGCGAGCAGCAGCTTCATTCATGCACGAAGCAAAAAGTGCAGAAGTTTTTTTTTTTTTTTTTCAATCGAGACAGAAAATGTGCGACTGTATTTTATAACCACTCTGCTGTATTAGGTCAGCCAACAATTACTGTATCCTGGAGCTAAAAAGCTAATAGAAACTTAACTGAAATTGCAGAAGATTACAGATGTTGGTGCTACAGAGATGCTCCGGCCTCCAGATCATATTCTCCAGATGTAAAGGAACCCTGCACACAGCAAAGACTCACAGAATCACTTTCATATTTGTCTCAGTGAAACAGAAATGCAAAAAAAAGTAGCATTCTCACTAAAATCACGACTCATTTGGCATCACAACATCTGTCAGAGTGTTTGAAATAAGCAGCTCTACAGTACAAACTACACCTGATCTGTGCAGTAACGGGTCGAGTCTCTGACCCGCCTCCATCAGCACCGTGACAACAGCTTATCTCCAATCAGGACGGTCGTTTCTCCCCAAATCTGTGCAGCTTTCTCCAGCTCAGCTCTGGATGACAGAATAGAATCAAACACAAGAAGTGTTTACTGGAAACACGACTGGCTTATCAGATCTCTCACTTTCACAGAGAACATCATCTACAGACAGACCACAACAAGCTTTGTGAAGAAGCAGCTTCTCTTTTCTAGACTAGCGAAGCTTTTTCACGCTGCACCGAGCGTCCACTGGATCTATTAGCACCGACTGTGATGACCATAAAACACATTTACAGACTGAAACTGCAACCTCGACCGATTAACTCGTGCTCTAATTTCGACATTAAAGCTTAACGCTATAGTTGCACAAGGCCCTTATCTGCAAAAACACACTTTGAGGAACTGACAGAGACGTCCTTCTGCGCAACGCCTCATATTTGACTTAATGTACAAATAAAACCGTCACTGTTACAAAAGAATCACAGGGAATCTGACTGCACATATCAGGATGTTGGTAACCTGAATCCAGCAGATACACAAAATATTGTGTCACACAGATGCAGGCGTGTGTGTCAGTGCTGAGGATGCAGAAGAAAACACACCACGGTGGTTGCAGCAGCGGAACAGTGCAGGGCTCCCCGTGCGGGGGCGGATACACTCAGAACGGGATGTTCTCTTTGGTGAACACACACACGCACGCACACACACACACACACAGATGTTTAAGAGTCAACAGGCAACACAACAAACACACACACACAATTCAACATCCTCACACACAAAAAAAAATCAGCGTGTGCACCTGTTTCTCAAAAACTTTCATGACTGGGCTTCTGTACCACAATTTCTGATTCGTAAATGACACATTTTCTGCACATTTGACGTCTCACATCATCTCTTTCAACAATCTGTAATGACATAATGACATTTAATGTTTCAGGATTATAAGTTAAATCAGTTATTATTCCACTAAGGAGAGCCAAATCCCTGTGCACAGGTAGCAGTTTATACAAAAACAGCACAGACTGAGCAGTTTAGGGAAAAAGTTCGGAGAAATTCTGCTTGAAAATTTTCCTTTATTATGCATTGTTGTCGTTCTGGTTGCCTAAAGCAGCATTTCCACTTCCCCCCACAGCCTGCCGCTTCACAATTTGCTTTGAGTAAACATCAAATGCTCTTTGAAAAGCATGAAAAGATGAACTGGCTGACAGAGTAACAGAGGAACTGAAGATACACACGAGTCTACTGTCACCTAGTGCCTGAAAACAAACACTTCACCTCTTGCTGGACTTCGTGGCAGCTGCAGCTCGAGGTGTCGGGATTACCAACGGAGACTCTACCAGCATTGAAAAGGACGACACACAAAGACTGCAGCTAAGCACACAATATAGACAACAGTTTCGTTAATGTGTTTTCCACACAGTTTAAGGGATGTCAGCCTCATTTATGCTTCACAGCTTCATCTGACAAAGTCACTCTGAGCAGGTACCACTGAAAGCACAGCAGTAATAAGTAGGTCAAACAGTTCCATCATCTAGAGTTTAAAAATAAACCTATGGATGAAGTGCAGCTCTTCTGTTCTTTAATCTACCTGACTTCAGTTAATCACACGGCTCTACAGTTCACTACTTGCCTTCAGGAACATCCCAGCGTGAACCTGTCACACTACAAAGCCAATTTGAAAACAGATGCACGGTGCTTCCATCTAAAATCACCTGAAAATAAGTGGAAAAAAACAAGTGTCCCTATATGATTACTGAGCGTCGATGCTAAATAGCAGCTCTGGAAACGTCATAAAACTGCTGCTTAAGGTGTCTTCATGTCACATCGTGTCCTCGTTACATCTCGCCAGCAGGAAACTGAATAAAAGCATAAACAAAAGTAAAAGTTGGGGTTAAACACTGGGACTTTCTATTGAGAGTTAAGAGTGAAAAAGCTTTTTTCACAGCAGACATTGTTCCCTGCTACAGTAGGAGAAGCAAGGTGGGATTGAAGCTTGCTCAATAAGCTATTCCAGTCGACAGAAATACAGAACAAGCACGCACAGAAACAGGAAACCTCCCTCAGCGAAATGCAGCCATTAACACACCTGTACTTTCCCTACCGCGACGAGTCAAGGAGTGTTTTTCCATTACATCAAATTACGCTTTCTCACATCCTCTTGACCTGGGAATCTTTGCCATCATGGAGGATCTTCCAGACACTTAAATGCATCCAGGAGATGGGAGGACTCAGGAGGAGCTCAGAGTGGAGAAACAGTTTATAGTCTTATCGGTTTGATTTGAAAGTTGTTCAGCACATCATGAGCAACTGGCTTCACTCAAGGATCAGGGTTTTCTTATCTGGCAACATCAGCTCCTCACATCTCTCTTTCACGTCCTCACCGAAGGAGTTAAGATATGAGGAGGAGGCGTGAATGAGGGAAGAGAGGAGACACGGTAGCGTAACAAAAAACAATCTGAATATTTTGCATGAGAAAAGTCTAATCAGATTATTTCTGATGATGATAATGATGATGATGATGAGGAGGAGGAGGAGGAGGAGGAGGAGGAGGAACAGGTGTTGCATTTATTGAATAAACAATCTGATATTTGGATTGAAAAGCTGTATTCAATTTGTATATCTGTCCCTTCAGAATAAATACATACATACATACATACATACATACATACATACATACATACATACATACATAAGCAAGCTGCTGCCAGACAGACAAACATGTTTGGACTCGACAATCACATTTCTCTTCTTTAAAAGCAGCTTATGTGGCATAAAATGTGAACTCCAACCACCTCAAAATATTGCTCGAGTACAACCATCAAGGCCATTTACGTCATTTTTAGGTTAGTAGGAACATTCATATAGTTTATGATAACAACTTGAGGCCCGGTTTTAAACCCGTATTAGTTATTTTTCTGGAAAGTTAACTATGCCGAATTTGATACTAGATGTCCACATTTAGCATGCATCCATAGATATACTTATAACTATCAATCAATTGCTTTGGCACGGAAGAAAAGCTTAAAATGTGATAATTTTCAGGCGGGTTCTGGTGGTATGAGGAGTGTCTTTTTTTCTGGTGTCCAAGTGGGTTTAGGAATTAATTTTTAACGACTGACACCAGAGATATTGATATATAATAACATTTTAAGCCATAAAAATATACGTATTTGACAAAAAATGCAGTATTAATAATATCTGTAGAGCAGTTTACCTGAATGGCGTCCATTCAGCGTCAGCATGAAGCCAAACGTTTCCTCCGTAGAAACTTCAACTTTAACTTTAGTCCGAAAGAGGCGGATCTTTAAAACCTCCCCATTGCCACGAGAAGTGGTCTAAATTCAATACCAAGCCGAACAAATTCAATGTTAACATCTAAAATGGTGCAAATTGAGCTTAATTGGTCAGAAAACCGGAAACTTTTCCGGCAACGCTGCTCGCTGACGTCACAAGCAAGGCTGCACTCTGATTGGCTAAAAGGCCACTAATCTAAATATTCAGAACAACGTTCCCTGTAATTTAAAACTCAATTAAAAGCTGCATTTTTTCCTCTATTTAGGGAAATTATGTTATAAAACAAAAATCAAATCATGAGTAAATATATTGCAAGAATACACGTGTTTATTTAGTCATTTTTCTTTATTTTATTTTATTTATTTTTTTTAAGAAAACATGAAAAACAACCACAATTGGCTTTTGAGGATATTTCAGGCTGGATGCAAAGAAACTGAGGAAGACAGTAAACCTCCCAGAGTCACTGTACCTCTGCAGGAAATTACCCAGAAGAGCTAAAAACCACAGTTTGTCATGAGTTCACTTTTATTTTACTTACTGATGGAGATAAACTATCACACAGAGGGTGTTAAAGGTT
>NW_007578509.1:172819-231824 GCF_000690725.1 Stegastes partitus | reverse complement strand
CACAAGAGATGAGTCTTTTCAAGCTTTAATGTTTTCTCAAACGATGCTAGTGAAGCAAAACAAGAGAATTGCAAGATGATGCCACTTTTAATGAGGCAATAAAATGATGGTGGATTGTTTTATTATTATTACATTCAGGAGCCATTTAAAGGAAGATAAAGTGCTGATATCAAAGAGTAATTAAAAGATAATCAGACTGATATTGAAGCAGTTAAATTACTTCTGTCAGGCAGTGATTTTACACTCTGGCCTGATGTAATCAGAGTTACATGGTTTAGCTGTTGCATCAGAGCTGAAGAACCAGGAATGAGAGACGAGTTTATAGCTGTTATATATATATGTATATGTTCATATCCAGCCATCAGAGGGCTCTGTACTCCATGACCCATGTTTTATAACTTTATCATCTGTTATGTAACACCAGCGAGCCCTTCATGGTCTCATGGATTATCAAGAAAGAAACAGTAAGGTAAGGTAATTAGTCCCCTTGCTGTCATGGTTGCTCTTCTTCAGAACAACCAGCTCTAGCAGGGCTTCTTCTTCGTCTTTTCTTTGTTTGCCTCCTGTTCTTTTGGTTTCTTCTCCAGCTTTTCTTTCTTTTCTGTGTTTCCTCTGAAACAACTGAAGAGGCTCCTCTTCTTTTTCTTCTGCTCTTCTTTCTCCCCCTCCACAGTTATCTCTTCCTACCTGCAGGTTGTTGTTTTCCTGCTCCAAGACCAAGTCAGTTTGGTTTTCTACTCGGTCATTTGTCTCTCCCGGCACTTCTTTGTCCTGTTCCAGAACCCTCTCGACATGTGAAGCACATACAGACACATTTTAATTCAGTTGTTTCTCACCTGCCTCTTGATATACAGAGTCCCACAGTGTACAAAAAAGAAAAAAATATGCATATATATTTATACACACAAAGCTTCCTGATATAATAATAACAGATATAATCATAGATTATTGTATTACTTTTTATTTTTCATTCCATCCTTAGTTAACTACTTTACAATATTGTGTATTAATGCCTTTTAGGTCTTCGGTAAAGCATTTTGCATCGTTTTGCTAACTTTAAGTATATAAACCACTCATTTTTTTTCCACTTTAATTCATCAATACTTCACTTTACGTAAAGATGTTTGCAGGTTAAGTACATTTTCTTCTTAATACCTTCATGTTAACCTGTAATATGCTATGTGTGATACTTTTTCAGTGTTAAATCTTTTAAGGGAAATTATCTCTGACTTGCATCTTCTTTTACAATCTCATTCTTTGTTTCTTGTCATTTCTTTCCATATGCAGGTGAACAAACAAAGAAACACCCAGAACACAAATCTCATCCAGTTTTAGTTTAATTCCTTTTTAGAAAAAAGAAAAAAAAAACCTCTTCACTTCAGTACATACACATTGCACAAGGCTGGGAGCCTTATTTATTTATTCATTTTCTTTTTAACCCTTTCTTTTTTTTTTCAAACCAGAGTTAAAAGCAGCAGCAGCTGAACTGACGCCAACAACCAGCACTGGGCTTCCCAAAACTTTGCCAGATCACAGAGGAGCCGAGGCGGCCGACCGGCACCGAAATCCAGCAGACAGAAAACATGTGAGCGACTTGGAGGACACGTCTGATCCAACGAACTCCTCTCCGTCGGCGTTCAGAGTTACGTGTGACGTATTTAGCGTGGTTACTTTTGAATTAAAGTTAAATGGAGCTGAATGGAGTCGCGAAAATGACATTAAAGTGGTAATAAATGTATAATATATATATATATTTATATATATCCAATGGGAGATTTTAACACATTATGCCAGAAACTTTAGACAATCACAGAAAGACATCTAAAAAAAATGCATCTAATCCTAATGAGAAACATCCCAATCATATACCACATGTAGGTTAAAACCTAGAAATATCTGCTAGTCAGCTCCTATAAACTTGTCGGTAAAGATCGGGGGAGGGAAGCGGTTCGTCTTCTGTCTGCGTTGGGATTGAACACCAGTTGCCGAGTCATGCTTGGGAAACCTGGCCCTGAACAGTTAAAACCACTTTTTCAACAGACAGATTGCTGGTGTAGAATATATCATATTATTATTAATATTATTAATATTATTATTATTTACAAAAATCTCTGTACAATCAAATACACAAGGGAGGAAAAGGTCTGTCCTGCCAGTCAAGCATTCCAGAAGATAGTTTCAAAGGCTGGACGTGTTTCACGCAACAGGTTGTTTGACCAAAAGAACACCACGTCACAGTGACTTCAACGCCGCAGGAGGTTTGACAGCAGCTCTCACTCGAAGGACTCGGTTTTTAAAAAATTCATCCAACAAGATGCAACCGAGACGAGCGTCTGCCACGATGGGAAAAAAGCTTCCTCATCGACTCCTGGTGCATATCTGGGTCTGAAACATCCTGTTACGAGCAGCATCCGCCTCGAATAGTGTCAACGTCTACATGAGCAGGACAGAAGCTTCAGGAGGAGAAACTCTCTCCATCAAGATTCAAACAGGATTTCTCAGAAGGAGGGGGGGAAAAAAAAAAGCAGTTGTGGTACCGAAGAGATGAGCGACGGGGCAAAGAGGTCGACGGGTGAGTTACTGCATAGCTGGTTGGTTAGAGTTCACTCGGGATGACATAACATTTGCCGTTCGGTTTCTAAGCTGCTTACAGTACCGAAAAAAACACATGGTGATGTGAGTACAGGTGGTCCCAGTGGGAAGTGAACCCCCAAACACAGCTGCAACCAAAAAACACTTGGTTAAAGAGAAAAACGCTGCTTAAACGCTAACTTACTGAATTCCTGCTTTGCATTTCAGCAAATCTGATACTGCTCTGAACGATGGGTTCTTACTGGAAACGTAGAAAACACGTTTGCACAACTGTCGTCTAAAACACTGGAGTCGCAGCAGCATGTTAGTACAACAGCTAGGTCCAGAAATACAAAGCGTCTGAGCTCATTTCATTTCATTTACAGCCTGTAACACTGCTGTAAACACTTATAGGTTACTGTGAATGATCTGGAAACACATACAGGTACAGCTCGACGTGAACTCAGAGATCATCAGCCGAACCGTGAACAACGTTGTAAGAAGATAAAACCGCCGGCGTCCGTACATACATGATAAAAAACGCTCTGCAGGACAGCGATGATAAGAAACTTGCATCACATCTGTGTGAGAACATGTGGGCAGCCTCACAGGGGTCTACATTTCAGGGGGGGGAACAGTCACACTGGTTCTGTTGTGCCAACTGAAAACAATAAAAAGTACTCTTTCATATCACACAGGAACAACACATGAACTCACATTGCTGATTGTTACTGGCCACAAAAATAACATCGAGATAAAAGTAAAAATGACATAGCTTTTAAAAACCATCTGTGATATCCAAAGAGCGGTGGAGCCGTCCAGAAACCTCCGACTAGCTCCCGAAACCGCTGCATTACTGCTGGACGTTAGTGTTTCTGCACTAAGATGCACTTGGGACCGTGAGACTGTAAATGTGAATCTTCAACAAACAAACAAAAACACAAAAGACAGGAAGCAGTAGAGTAAAAACCCGTCACAAAAACACAGAGGTGAAGCTGAGCAGGAAGGGCACGGACACGGTGTAAGCAGGCCGACACGCTGACAAGGCAACTGATGGGGGGGTGTGTGAGAGTCAAAGGAAGGTGGAGGTGGCACAAGAACGACCGACGGCGGCCGGGTGGTAGAGCCCAGTGGCACCTGACGGGTTGAGGTCACTGTTGTCGTCCAAACATGAGTTGGAACAAGGCAAATGAAATACAGAAAAATGAAAAAAGAAGCAAGACAGCGTGTGTCACAGTAGGATTGAAAACGTGTTTCAGAGGAGACGATCGCAAAACACTCGAATCGATTTACTCCTAACGCTTGCATAAGTGATGGTAGTCGGATTATTTAGGCCAACAGGTAGCTAATAAACTAACATGAACCACAGACGGTCCATTTAAATGTGGCTGATGAGCTAAAAACGTGTTTTCAGTTTCACAGGAAAAACCTTTCAAATGTTGAATAAGTTTGTGTGGCTCGTAACACGCAAGTAGCCAGTAAGTGTCCTACACGTGTGCTTTAACAAATTAACTTAGAAAACAGAACGGCGTAGCAGCAAACATGATATCAATCAGGGTTAAAGTGTGTTCAATGATGACTCAGGAGTTCTAACAACATACGAGCCGTTTAGACTTTTAGCCTCGTAGTTATCGGAGCTTCAAGGAAACCTCCAGTTCTGAGCGAGGTGTTGGTGGTGAGGAAAACCAACCAAACAGTCACAGGTAGTGTCATCCTGAAGAGCACAGTTCCTCTGCTGGAGAGCGAAGGCATGAAGATGGACGAGGCAGCTGGACGGTGGAGGCTGCACCGTCCGGCTGCTCACAAAGAGATGAAAGGCCAGAAAGGTCCAGGCTGGGAGGGGAGGGGACTGAGCAGAGGGAGGCTGCACTATGATGCTGCAGGAAGAAATACACTCACGGTCCATGTTGCTCCAAACCTGCTACAGTCTGATAATAACTTAGCGGTTGATAATGAAACCTCTGTTGCTGTGCATAGTAAAATTTTCCTACATCTTCCACATCAGTGCAGACGAGGTGAGATTCTTTTTCACCGAATTCTATAAGATCCAAAGCAGCACATCCAAATCTGGTAAAAACACAACGCTAGGATCTCTTCTAGCGGATGGCTTCCCTGATTAACGTGTTCAGTGCAAATTTAAAGTGGGGTTTGTGCCACACCTCGGTTTACGTCAGTGTGGTTCACGCTGACCAGTTCTGCAAATGAGCCTTAATCTGAAGGTCAGTCAGCGTTGACCAGGGCAGAGAGTGTCTGTGATGGGGGGACGCTGGACAACGACTAGAGTACATCTTCCTGTAAGGACGGGATGTGGGAGGATAAAAATGATATCTGCATTATCAGAGCGATAGAAGCACAGCAGTTGAAGTGATTCTGCTGCAAGCAAGTGAGCATTGAGTGTGTTTTATAAACAGTACGAGGTTACTATGGGGCAGAGGTGATCTTGGTCCTCATCGTCTCCTCATCGACGTCACCAGCTGAGGACTCACGATGAGCAAACCTCAGCTCAGCTCCAACGTCTCATTACATCACACCTCAACATCCAAACAAGGCAGCAGGGTAAGAAAACAGCGCTCCAAGCGTCCTCGTCTGACAGACAGGGAAGGAGATATCGGATAATATTTCACAAGCAGCTGAGCCAGACTGGGTCCTGAACACGAGCTGTGGTTGCTGCACTCGACACAAATCAGCGATCTAATCTGTTGGAAGACAACGTCTTGGTCCCGTGGTCTAATGCTAAGCTCAGCGGGTTGGGTGTACATGCATGGCAATACGGTGCCGATAGGGTTGCTTACAGGTAGGCAGACGGAGGAGAGACAAACAAACAAACAAACAAACAAACAAACAAAAAAGCAAAGGCCATGTGCAGTGGAGCAAAAAGAAAGAATGAAAGAGCGTTTTTCTGCTTCCCATCTGAGCCGATGGAGGCAGGTATGAATCTCGACAGGATTTTGGCTTCAGTGCACTCCTCAGGACGCCGCAGCATGGCGGGCAACTTTTTGTGCAACAAACAGGCAACCGCAACCCTCCACTGATGCTTCTGTGGGATTTCCTCGAGCCGCTGGTGGTGCAAATGACTCACTTAAGAGCTTTTCTGTGCAGAAATCCCATCAGTAAGAAGCGGCTGCTGCACAAAGAGTCGCCCGGCACGCCGCGGCCCTCAGGACGTCATGCTACAGTAGCTATCACACAAACACACAGTAACAAAAACAAATACACAAACATACTTTGCGTCTCTGTGCTTCCTGACACAGGCTGATCACAGGAATCAACACACCTGATTACAGGAAACTATAAATTAAAGATTACAATATTAAAACCTCTATGATAGGGGGGACTCTGGGGGATGTAGGACGTGGATGTTAGAGGTTATCGTTATTTACACGTGTTTAATTATTAAAATGGCTTTTCTCAGTTCCTGCCTCTCTCTCTCTCTTAGTGTTCCTTTAGCGGCCTCTGTGAATGGGACCTTTCAGCAGCGTCAAAAAAGTCGATGACGTCACAGCGTCGGGAGTCGATGACATCACGGCGTTTCGGGTGACGTCGTCGTGTCGAGAGTTGATGATGTCGCGACGGGGTTCCCCCCGTTCACGGGTCCTCGGTCGTCTTGAGCAGCTCCATCAGCGCTCCCACGGCCCCGAAATACCCCTGGAGCACAAAGACGAACACGTGAAGGCACTTTTCACAAACACAGGATGGGTTTGAGTGAAGCAGGATCGTGTTTATGATGGAGACAGACAGTCTGAAGGAAAAGTACTGTTGCTTTTTAAAAAAATGTCTTGAGATTCCCCTCAGGATGAAGTGGACAAACGGGATTATATCTGGTCTCCTTTGGTTAATTTTTCATTAATTGATTTTCTGTCTGACTTGAACCTTCAGTGTGTTTGTCGCGTGCTCACCTCGTGTTCCAGGAAGAGGGCTCTGAGCTGTCCTTTCGACCAGAAGTCCATGGCGTAGGCTAGCAGCTTAGTGGACACTGTGTTGATACGAAGGAAGTTCCCGACGAACACCACGCGCTCGATTTTCTGATGTGAAGAAAGACGCACAAAAATGTAGAGAAATCAAACATCAATGCATCTGATAACGAAATCGAATCCTTATTTAAAGAGCCCATGCTTTGCTTGTGGGTTTTTAGTTTATCTTTATTGTCCTATAGAACTTTTTTATGCATGTAAACGATCTGCAAACTTAAAAGCCCGACGTTCTCTCCCGTTATTATCCCACCTGCCCGACACCTCGTTTGAAGGTTCCCTCCATTACTTATCTACATCTCCCATTACTTCTGCTTCTGGTAGGACGATGTTTGTCTGCAGATTCTCATAGCTTTGAGGTTGCAGTACTTAATGGACATAATTTTATTTGTGTTGGGCCAGCTGACCAATCAGAGCAGACAGTTGGGCCTTAAAGAGACAGAAGCAGCGTTTCAGACAGAGTGAGGAGAGTTGATGTAGAGCACGAGATGAAAAGATATTTTTGCAGAGCTCCCAAAATAAAATCAGAAACCTGCAAATGTGCAAAAACATGAAGTCTTTAATATGTGAAAATGACCGAGGACTGAATAATGAACTGATCCCACTGGGGGCTTTACTACATGTCCTTCTCTAACCTCTTACTAATAGATGAAGGCAATAATCCAATAAAGGCATTAAATGGTTCAGATACAATAAAAATATAAGGAAAAATAAAAGCAAAAAACAAATATGAAGGCCTTAAAATGGTTTTAGATTTCATTCAGACTGATTTGACCAAACGCTGCTGCTCTTTACTCTTTCTGTAAACAGTGGAATGACAACGTGACCTTCATTAAACTTTCTAGGAATTTTTTTAATCACATCTTGTGAGTAAACAGTCACAAAATAAACAAGGCTTAAGGTTACAAGAGCGACCTTGTTTCATGAAACACATCAGGGGGCAAAAACATAACATCCAACCAAACCACATGGTGGCGCTGCAGAGCTGATAAACATCCATCCATCTATCATTTCTACACCTTAATCCTCACTAGGGTCATGGGGGGCTGGAGCCTATCCCAGGGTGAAGGCAGGTTCACCTGGACAGGTAACCAGTCTATCACAGGGCTACACTTAGAGACAGACAACCAAGCACACTCACATTCACACCTACGGACAATTTAGAATCACCAATTAACCTCAACATGTTTCCGGAGAACCCGGAGAGAACCCACGCTGCACGGGGAGAACATGGAGACTCCACGCAGAAAGATCCCGGGTGTCTTCACCGGGATGCGCACCCGTGACCTTCTAGCTGCGAGACGACGATGCTAACCACCGCTCCACCTTGCGTTTTGCACGTTTTGCAACATCTTGCACTGCTATCAAAACTAGATCTGATAAATTAGCAAACAACCTAATGTTTATTAGATCTAGTACACCAAAAGTCAAAAAGCTTGAAGTAAAGACAGAAGCGACCTTCATGCTGTTAACTGCATCGTGCACGTTTGTCATTTTGACCCAGTGTTTGTGGGTGTTGAGGCTCATCCAGTAAACTAATCTAACCTTTAAAGGAGAAGCTCTCTTGAAGTCAGAAGCCCTACTTCGCTGCAGCTCTGTGTGCGGTGATAGCCCTGTACAATGCTGCTTGATCGCCATGCCACAAGGCAACACTGTAAAGAAGCTCACAGCACGCAGAAGGACTCCAGAAAATGTGACTGTGGCCCCAAGACGCTTTATATCCAGCTTCACCGTTTCATTTTCTGTTAAACTGGCTTGTTTATTTTATTACATGGTGCCAATTAGCCTCCATAATCCTAAAATTGCTCCCCGGCTCAACATCAGCAGTGTGTTAGAGTATAATTTGGGTATTTGTGTAATTTAAAACATTAAAAAAACAACACACAAAAAAGAAATTAATTAAAAGAAGATTTCTAGTTTCTTAAAACAGCTCACACAGGACATGTCATCCTGTGATTAACCAGTGATACAAACCCTGAAAACACAGACTCAGAGTGTGTCTTTGTGTTATTAAGTGTTGTGTTGTTAAGTCATCCTGAGTGGCTGCTAGGTGAGGAGTGTGTGTGTGGATTAGCGACATGCCGACAAGCTAAACCCGGTTATTGTGTTTTTAGGCGTTTCAACACCAGCTAATGGTTCACGGCTTTAATCGCTTGCGTTACGTAACTTATACGAGCCTGTTGGTAGGACGGGAGTGATAGCGAGCAGGATTGTGTGTGTTCGTACCTCGTTGACGGCGCACATGCGAGCTATGGATCCTATGTTGTTAGTGATGGTGACCAGCGTGGCCCTGGCCAGGTCTTCTTTGCTGATGCTGTCTCTCTTCTCTTTGCTCATCATGTGACCAAAACTGTAAAACACAAAACACAGCATGTAAACAAACAAACAAAACGTGTCCTACTGGGTCCTATTCAGGTCTGATGGACTTTAAAACAAACACAAACAGAGCGTGATGCTCTATAAATGTCATCATAGCCTTCAGAAGAAAAGGTAAACAAGAGCTGGTTGACATCCAGTAACACCACAACAAGAAACTCTGATTAGAATCGCTGCAATAAAATCTTTACTTTATGGATCAACCTTTGAACCCAGAGCTGCAGGTTTACTGTATACATGCGGAAACCAGATTAGCATGTGTGTGGGCAAGCTGGTGTTTGTGTTATCTAACACCTACTATTAACAGTCAGCTGTTAGCTCATTCACCGGTCGCTGTCGACTCGTTTTGGACAATTCATGTCCTCGCTGTTGTGTTGTTCTGCAGTTTAATGAATTATGTGGACGAATGAAGCAAAACTTAAACAAGTTACAAGCTGATTTTATCCACTTTGCATAATTGGTTTAATAATTTGGATAAATTACTCGATTAGCCCTGTGTCTTCTGTTTATGAGTCCAGATCCATCTCGGTCAGGGGTGTCCAATCCTGGTCCTCGAGGGCCACAGTCCTGCATGTTTTAGATGTTTCCCTCTTCCAACACACCTGATTCAGCTCATCATCAAGCTCTGCAGAAGCCTGATAACGATCCTGATCATTTGAATCAGGTGTGTTGGAAGAGGGACACATCTAAAACATGCAGGACTGTGGCCCTCCAGGACCAGGATTGGACACCCCTGATCTAGATTCATCTGTTTAACCTTTCTTTAAGGCTGTACCCAAACCACCAAACATGCACCTGTTTATTGCTTTTCCCCTCCTAATATGTGCACTGCAAAAAAGGCTAGCCCGAATATAAGATATAAACACAAAATTTGAGAAGAAACTGACTTAAAACCAGTGACATTATCTGTCCACGAAGCAAGTACATTTTACTTGATAATAAATCTTGAAATAAATTTATTTTTTAATGCTCAATTTAAGATTGTACTGTAAAAAATCAAGGACTAAAAATGAGTAAATAACTTTTAAAACGAGCCAAATTATCTATCGTGTCTAAAAAATAAGATTTTAAATCTTGGCAAGTCCCAGATTATTTGCAGTGTGTCATCCATCATTATAAGAAAAAACGCATTAATCACATCCGCTAAACAGTGAGCAAAATCTAAATCCCAGAACATCTCCTGTGACATTTACATGAATAACAACCTGTTTCAGTGTCTTTGATTATTATATAAAATGCAAAAACATCAGATTTCCGCTGTCAGAGAAGTAAAAAAGATGCATGTTTAGTGACACAATCTTGTTTCTCCTGATTCCACGAGCAAAGATTTAAACGTGTATTTTCCTAGAAGACAGTTAGCTGTGATAATAACTGTCTAAATATGTTTTCTGTGGGAATCAGAAGCTAATTTTAAGGCTGAGAGAGACTGTTATGAGTAGGATAACATCGCTAAATACAAAACACAGCTAATGAGAGCTGATGAGTGTTTAACGGTTTAAGCGCTGATGATTCTGAATGTGTTGTTAAAACCAACAGAGAAGCTTCAGGATCCTGTTGTGACGCAACTGGATTATTACTATTCATACATTAATGATGAGTCAGATGATTTTAAGAAGGTGTGATATGTGAGGAGGTTCATCTCTGCAGGAGTCCAGAGGGACGAGTTCAGCTCACCTGGTCCTGCTCTGTTATATAAGCTGCTGACTGTACGTAGGTTAAGTCCCATATAAGTTCTGTATAATAAAGCTATTTTTAGTGACAACCCTTGCTTTGTGCAGCCTTGAGCCGGGTTGTGACAAATTGAGGAGGGTTGTATTGTTGAAAAAAGCACAGACAGACTCCATCAATAAGAAGATTTGTGTTGCATTGCTTCACCAAAGATCTTAGTGGTTCACAAAGAGTTCACACCTTCCCGCCTTACTCCTCAGCATATTCACAACCTTTCTATTCATGGCCATCGATGCGTTTAGCGCTCAGAGGATCAGGTGTTGTTGGCGTCCTCACACTCACCTCGATGCGACGGCGGAGCCCTGCAGGCCGAAGCGCTCGTAGTCTCCTCCGTAGATGTCCTTCACCAGCTTGTCCACGTTGGTAGAGTCGCCCTTGCTGGCCATTTCCAACGCCTCCTCGAACGTCTCGCAGCCAGTGAGCAGGCAGCAGAGGCCCAGGAATGTGCCGCCTCCCAGGCTGAAAGCAGCAGAGAAATGGAGTAAACGAAATGCAGGCAGACGAGGAGAAAGCCGTGAGAACGAGCAGGTGGCGTGAGGACAACTGATGGAGATCTACTTCTGTTCTCAAGACTCATTCAAGAGTCTGAGGAATTCTGTTCGTGCAGCTCTCGTCTGTCCTTTAACCTCTAAGTCGGCAGCGATTCCTCCAAGTTATCGGCTTTATAAACAGTGTAAATGTCACGCTTGTTGGCCTCAGCGGGAAACCACGATGTAAACAGACCAGAAAATAAACATGTGGTCTGTGGACAGATAAACAGAAGCAGGATTACTATAACAACGACGCCACTCACAAGCACAACGGTTAGTTTGCTCATTTTTACCTCCAATCCAATTAAATAAAGACTTTATTTAGAGCACGAACAGACTGGTATAGTAGTAGCAGCCACGTAGGAGCTAAAATAGGATGAATACAATTACATTTAAATATTAAAAATGGAATATAAAGAGAGAGGAATAAAGTAAAATATCATATTAACGGATCAGAGATGCAAAGTTAAGCAAAATAAGGAACTTATTTGTATGATCATTCCTTGTCCAGGAGCAGAAATAAAAGCCTTCCAGACGCACATATTTTCTGGTTTATTAGCCTAACCATCACTGGTAAGCACCTCTCTCTTACTCTAAACCTTATTTTAGTCTAAACCCTCAAACAACCCTCGAAAACCAGAAAAAATGTTCCTTCATAGGCGACCCCCTCAGGAGGTTGTAGGTGCCTTCCAAAGAGGGTTTAGCTTCCTCCAGAGGAAACTAACCAACACTAAAATGATAAATATTAGAAGTAAATGCAGATAAATAGACTTTTTTTTAACTAAATGTGCAGAAATAAGCAGTAAATGCACAGATTTTGTGTATAATCATCCTGCAAATATAGATTCTGAGCAAAGAAAAACTCTGAATGTCTCAAACTGGTCCTTGCAAAGGTAGATGTAAAAGTTAATGAGAACAAAACAACATAGTGATACGTTGGTTTAACAGGTGCTTTTAAACGTAACCTGCAGATTAAAGGTTCAATAAAATCATTTCTCACACATCAACAGCCTCTCGTCCACGTGGGAGGGACCCGATTGTGTGTTTTGTTCTCTATCTAATCACATCTCCTGTTACGTAAGAACCAAAAGGTACACAAGGTGATCACAGATACCACTGCTGGAATTCAAACGGCTGCATATCTGACGGATCTAACTGAAGCAATAAAAGGCGTTTCTCCACCTTCACCTTTCGCACATATTCGGTGCCGCAACACATTCGTCGAAGGCTTCGGGTGAACTTCAAACGCCTCGAATCTTTGAACTGTTTTCGACTCATTTGGGCCAAACTGACAAGATACGTGTGTGGAAATCCATCCTGCTTCACCTCCACCTCACTGGGACCAGATTCCCAACACTGAATGTGATTAAATTCACTTAAATTCAGATCATACAAACAGCAGAATGCAAACTAGTGTGGCTACGTTTGAATACGATTTGTTTAGAGGCTTGTTCTGTTTAATCAGCGATTTAGAAAAACTGGAGGTTCTGCTAGACCTGGTTCCTGGTCGTTTAGATGGTTTAGAGGCTAAAAGGCCGGTCACTGGGTTAAACAACAAAAGATTTCTATCACAGCGTTCTTCTACATTTCTACCTCCTTCATGGCTCTGGGCTGCTCCTTTGGTTTTTTTTTGGTGTGATTAACCTTGTCCTGCTTCCAAATGCGAATTAATACGTGCAATCCCCCGTGCTGGACCGCTGCCTGCGCTTGGATCCTGCTCGGCCTGTTGTTTTGGCCGCTCCTCCAACGAGCTGCCTCCCGCTCCGGCTGATTGGACCGGTACCACAGTCCAATCAATCTGCAGCCGTCATCGCCGCGCCGGCTTAAAAGCTCAGCCGAACCGTCACTCTGAGATTTACAGCTCGCCTCTGTGGCTCTGTGCTTTCTGTTATTTGTGTGGTTTGCGGCCGCTTCAGAAGCTTCGTCTGTCTGTTGTTGTTCTGTAACCGATGCTGTTAAGTGTTCGAGACGCTAGAATGTCTCTGGAGGTTGGGTCAGACTTTGGATGCAGGTTCACTGCATCTGTAAACGTTAAGTCCCACGAGGTGTACGGGTGCTAATCCTGGTAGTAATGTTTGTTTGGTAAACAAGAGCAGGTAAGTCAGTTTTGTTAACGTCTATTTAGACGTCCTGTTGTTGCCTAAGTTTACTTTTGTCGTTTACGTCCTGTGCCCTTTAACCCCATTCAGGACTTTCATGTTTCCATATGTAGAAGGTCTTTCAGGGTTCACTGAACCCCAAGAAAGAATACGTGCAAAATATTTGCTGGTATTAATTATAGACTTTTATTCCATCTATACACCACTTAATCCTCACTAGGGTCATGGGGGGCTGGAGTCTATCCCAGCTGACTCAGGGTGAAGGCAGGTTCACCTGGACAGGTAACCAGTCTATCACAGGGCTACACTTAGAGACAGACAACCAAGCACACTCACATTCACACCTACGGACAATTTAGAATCACCAATTAACCTCAACATGTTTCTGGACTGTGGGAGGAAGCCGGAGAACCCGGAGAGAACCCACGCTGCACGGGGAGAACATGGAGACTCCACGCAGAAAGATCCTGGGTGTCCTCACCGGGACGTGAACCGGCGACCTTCTACCTGTGAGGTGACGACGCCAACCACCGACGTTGACGTATTTTTGGTTCCAAATGCATGACAAGTGTCCCTATTTTTATATTTAAAAAAGAATCTTCAAAAATAAAAAACAATACCTGTCATCTAAACCAAATGGCCCGGAGTCCAAAAGACCCCAAAAGTCCTGAACAGGGTTAATATTGTTACTCAAAACTCACTACTTAAAATAGATTTAACTTTGGTAGAACTACATCATCTGGTTGATTCTTTTTTATTCATATTTTTGTTTATAAATGCTACTTTTTGTCCCTCTTTCTGATCTGCACAAACTGTTCGCCCTATACGTGGTAGTAGGAGCGCCCCATCGTTCAACTTTTGACCAGATATTTTGAAACTGACACTTTCAGAAAGCTGTACTTTCACTTTTTGTGCTCACACAGGCTTCTGTCAGACAAGGATTTAGACTGGGTTTGAAAACTGTGCTTCCAAAAACCAGAAAGCAGAGAAGACAGTGTAGAAATCTATTACACGCTTCATTTCCTTGTCTTCATTCCCTTTCTTCCTGCTCCTTGTGACTAAATCATCAGTTTCACCCACGATGCTGCTGCTAAGCGATCATAAAATGTATGACTAGGTGCCGATCCCGCTCACCTGGTCCCGGTCACCCGTTTGTAGTTGTTCTCCGAGTACACGGCCAGAATGGAAACGCCGGAGCCGATGTTGACGAGCAGCATGGGGAAGGGGTTGTCCAGTGTGCAGGGCTTCTTCACGCAGCTCTGGGTGTCCGACGGGTTCTGGAAGTAGTAGCACTCTGGGTGTCCGTTGAAGCCCACCCGGTCGACGAACAGCAGGCCGCGGATCAGGCAGTCCAGCTCGTCCAGCTTCAGCAGCTCCAGGTCGGCCATCTGCAGCAGAGACGCAGAAGGTTTAACACAATGAAAAGACGGTGACAAAAGGGTTTAAACTGCTCGAGATGATTTAATGTAAAAGACAAGAAACGTCCCGTCGATTTAGTCGGTTTTATTAGGACTTTTGGTTCAGCCCGGTTCGTGCTGCAGCGCTCAGGGAGAGTTCATTGATCCTGCTGCACTGCAGACAGGGTCAATGAACTCAGGAAGCAGGCACTGAGACAGCCTCACACAGAATGCAGTCGCTTCGGCAAAGTCAAGGATTTAGAAACAAGCAGAAAACGTCGAGGAGAAAAGCAGCTTCGAATCAAGGCACAGAGGACTGTCTGCTAAGATTATACCACAGCTGGTTCAGTGTGATTCAGTAAACGTGAGATGTGTCCTCGTTAGTATAATAAATAAATACATAATAATCTAATAACAGTCTTATTTTGTCCTAAACACACAGAACTCAGAAGACAATGAAAAGCATCTTTTTTTTCCCCATTTGAGAGGCTCAGACTGTGAAACGTTGTGTAACGCTGTCAGGAACCAAAGTTCACACAAACTAAAGGCTCCAGAGTTGCCGTTTTGTCACTTGATACTAAACTTTTCCAGGTCTCACCGTTCTGAAGTCGTTCTCGAACTTGTACGCTCCGCCTCCGGTGGCGCAGAGCGTTGTGTGCAGGCTGGAGAAGTTCTTGTCTCGTCCCATCTGAATGAACCGAGGCATGGCCTGCGTCGGGAAGCGGATGAAGTGCAGGTTCCCCGTCCTGCCGCACATGGTCAGGTTCCTCAGCTCCAGGTGGACGTCGCGGACACCTGTTTTACCTGAACGAGGAAGGAACCGTGTTTACAATCTGGAATTTACCTGTGCATTTCTATGACCTAAAAATCTACCTTCTGTTGTGTCCTGAACTCAAAGTCACGACTTTCCCTGTCAGATATTCACACGTAAGCTAACAGATGTTCACATGTGACTGTTTGTGCGTGAACAGACGCACCATAAGCCACGTTTGAAGTGAGGTAGCGGCGGATGGACTTGAGGTTTTCCACTTCTTCCTGTTCTTCCTCCGCGGTGATATCGACCGGCTCGAAGTACACCAACTTCACCAGGGTCCCGCCGATGTCCATACCGAACCAGGGGAAAGCTGGAGAGGAAAACAAGGACGATTAACTTCTTTACTTTATAAAAAACACAAGAGGTAGAACAAATCAAAATGACAGCATCTTTAAATCGGACTATTGAGTTGACACACGGAACAGAAATTCATCACTTTCTTATAACGTCGACCAAAAAAATACCCAAAACTGAGCGGAACAAATGACGAGGATGTGAAATGTTTACTTTCTTTTTCTTTTTAACACCATTTAATCCCACTTCTTAGTCTCTATCGTTTTCTAAAGGGGGCCTCTTGTGCTTTTCTGTCTGTGCTGGATATTCATATTAAACCAAAGATTCAAATATTTAAGGGAATGTATGTAAACTTAATCCCGGTGAGGCAAAAGCACAGGACAGCACTTAAAGAAACAGGTGATAAAATGCTTATTACAGACAAAAATGAACTGAGAAGCTGCATAAAGTGCCAGTTAAGGATAAAAATGAAGGTTTGAATCATGTAAGAGTCCCAGAATAAAAAACATAAAGCCCAGGAAATAACAAGTAGACCTCAAGATATCTTCCTAAGTTGGTTAATTTGCGGATTTGTTTCCCATCAGGAGACGTATTTAGTCGGATAAACAGCCTAAAACCAGAAGATCTTCAGCTCACAGTGACACAAAACTACCAGAAAAACACTGTGGATATTAAAAAAAGGCTGAATATCTTTCAGGTTTTGATGAATAGTGTAATAAACCAAGAAATCTGAGCATCCCTGGAGTCTGGGTTGATATAACGGCTGCTTTTCATTTTAAATTTTACAGAATTATAATAATCACGAGAGCTGGTGTGGTCGTACTGGTTAGAACACTGAGTTCAAGCACAGAAAGAGAAAAGAAAAATCTTCCGGCTCCACAACTGGCTGGAAGATAAATAAATAAATAATAAAACGGCTCGACGAGAGCCGGGGTTGCCATGGCAACAGATACCCCCCCTCTCCATCATCTCCTCGTCGCCTCTCGCAGACTCTTCAGCCTCCCATTTTTCTCTTTCGCTGAGCTTCTCCCCTCCGTCCCTCACACGCGCCATCCATCTTTCTTCCACCGTCCCTCTACATCAGCGCCGACTGCAGCACTTTTGGGTTCTTCCCAGTTTCCTCCTCCGTGTTCCCTCTGCTTCTCTTCCCCCCTTCATCCTCTCCCACTCCTCTTCCCGTCTTTCGCTCGCCTTCTTGTCTCTTGATCGATATAATTAAATTAAAACAAGAGTTACCGGCACTGATGGAAGTGAACGGACAGCACAGGATGTTTTTAATGCACCGCACAGCAGCAGCAGCTATATTTAGCTCCACAGGTTCACTCGCTTTAATCGCTTCACTCGGACATATTAGCAAGATTAGAGCTTAAACAATAGCATTATATTTATGTTAATCACAAGCATTGTGACAATTTATTGATCATTTCAGTAATTTTTCAAGTAAAATCGACATATTTAATAAAACAAACAGTGACGTTGCAATGATTTGTTGCTGTTCTGAGTTGTACGACATTCTAGAAAGAGTACGTTTAGTTTGGGACATAAGTTTGTTAAACAATTAATCAGGAATATAATCCTAAGATTAACTGACAAATAAACATCTGTGAGGTGCACCGCTAATAATATGTTGTCTGGAATGTCCTTTATTTAAAAAATGTATGTTAAACTGCACTGTTTAAGATTTTATTCATTGAAATAATTCATTATTTGTCTAATTTCAAATTTGTCTTATTGTAAAGTGCTTAATAAATGGAGCTTTTTTTTTTTTTTAAATGTGCCAAATACACAAAATCTAGTAGTAATTAATCAGTAATCATTGTTATTATTATCATATGGGCAAATCAAACAGGTTGGATTTGAATGATTTAGGTTAAAGTAAGTTTATAAGACAAACTAATTTCACGATGGCCACAGTGTGCTCAGTGCTGGTAAATATTTAAGATCTATTACTGAGTTTGCCTTTTAAAGTTGACAGTTGTGACGATGTCGACTAACTTTGGGATCCTTGGCTTTGTTAAAAGTCCGACGTGGTGTGTTTAAGGATGAGCCAAACTTGCTGCATCTCAGGAATGACGAGGAAACTGGTTCCCAACATGGTTCCAAAAAGTCAAAAACCAAAACAACTAAATCTGAGGAGTATTACCTCCATCAAAGTCGACTTTATACACGTGTAAATATTGCTATTTTTAGAAGTCACCTGCGCTGATCCGCCGCTGTTTGCTCTGGCACTTCAACAAATACCAAAGTTCTGATTGAACACAGCGAAACGTGGCGCGACAACGAGTCATGGTGACTCGGTGGAGCTGCCCGGGGCCTCCCAGGACTCCTGTATTCATTGAAACATTAATGTTTTACACTGGCTGCTCTGCACAGAGGTGACAGAGCACACCACACTTAGCGCAGGGAGTGTCGCTCTGGCCATTCTACGCGTCTGCAGACGGGAACAATGAAAACCCTGTGCGGCCGCTCAAGACGACACGTGTTCACTTAAACGTGTTGTTGTGGAAAAGCAGCATTCAGCAGAGGAATGTGTTGAATCTGTGTATTTGGTGGTGATGACGGGGCGGCGATCCTTCACATTGAAAGTCACTACAGAAAAACTGCTCACATGGATAAAGCTTCCTGACTGGCTGCTTTAGCATGAGATGTTTAAAACAGTGACTTGTGTAATGTGCATTTACTTCATACGACATTTCTGTTTGGCTGAAATAATAACATAAAGTCTGGACTTCTGCTGGCTGAAGGCGTCCGTTAGACGTCTGACAGAGTTTAAATGTGATGTAAGAAGCAATCCACTATTTGTCAGCTGTTAAATTAATCTGTAACTATTTTATATAAATGATTGATCGCTTTGCGTAACTTCTGAAGAAAGAAATTCTCAGATTCCAGCTTCTTACATGTGAATATTTTCTGGTTTCTGTCCTCGTCTATGACAGTAAATCATCTTCGGGGACAAAACAAGACATTTCTGGACGTCATGTTGGGAAACACTGACAGTTTTCACAATTTTCTGTCATTTTATAGAAACAACTAATTGATGAATGGTGAAAATGATCAATAAATTTAAATTTAATTTACAAAACTGTGAAAATAATCGTCATCTGCAGCTCTGGTAGCAAAAGTTTTAGCTTTGCAATGAGAGTAAATCTCTTAAATCGTTAATCTTGTCTGCACTACTGTGTATGTACAGCAAAATGACAATAAACTTGATTTGATTTGATTTAATTTATATTTATAGCCAATGTTGGCTAGTCAGTCAACTTGCTTTTCAGGCTTTTGTAACAAATGTTTAAAAAAATAACATTTTAAAACGCATCTTTTTGCATTTTTAGTGGTTTGTCTGGGAAAACTAGGGAAGAAAAATGGTCTCAGATGTTTAATTATCTGTTAAATGTCTCTCTTCCACCAGCTTCCTCTGCATTAGAGCTAATAAATATGATCAGAATTTCTTTTTCTGATGAACTCTCAAAAAAAGATAGAAGACAATCACAAATATCCACCAGTTTTCCACCAGTTTTCTAAGCTTATGGCCACATAAGACAAAGAAAAACTAAAAACCTCTTACGAGTCTGGAACTGTTGGACATTTGGTGTTAATCATTGATGTCACATTTACAACACTGTAATGTCTGTGGAGGTCGTTTTCTGTTGCCCGAGTCTTAAAAGCTAGTTAAAGGCTAAACTCTGGGATTGACCAGCATGCCAGAAAGTCTGCGCTGACTTCCTGGTCCTGTCTGGGCCTCGGCGTGGCCTGATGATCAGGAGATGTGACTGTTTCACAACACGGGAACAGACTGACTCTGTTCGGCTTATTGAGGCAAAGTCCGCTCTCAGACTACGGCCGCCAAACTTCAGTTTGGGATTTAGAGTCGTGGGAGAACCACCTGTACACATGAGTTTGGTGCTTCTGTTAGCTGGTGTTTCTGTGCTTCAAACAGAATAAAACGTTGACAGCCAGCGGTGGCGTATAAGCAGCCAGCTGGAACTACAAGACTCGCCTGAACTTTAGTTGCCGATAGATGGACTGGTGCAGCGTCGGCAGTAATGCAGGGGTTGAATCGGATGGTTGTGGTCTTTATTTCAACCCTTACATACGGTGACAAGCTCTTGGTAGTGACCGGAAGATACAAGCGAATGAAACAGGTTTCCTCTAGGCGTTAGAAGCGGGGTGAAGAGCTCAGACATCTGGGAAGTCCTTTGCGTAGAAAAGCTGTGGTGGTGGTTGGGCGTCTGATGCCATTTGGATGCCTTAATGTTGAGGTTTTCTGAGCATCCTGGAGTAGAGCCAGGACTTGCTGGACAGAACATATGTTTCATTTAGCCTGGGATCCCCCATGAGGAACTGGAGACCATTGATGGGGAAGTGACATCCGGAATAAGTGGAAGAAAATGAACATGTGGTGTCATATTTGATATAATACTGCTTATAAGCAGTATTATATCAGTATTACAGTATTATATCTTAATAAATTAAGATGTAGAAAATTAATCACATAACAGCATCTTGTCTGTTGATTTACTAGATGGGGATGCAGTCAGGTAGAAATCACATGACGTATATTGTTTTCACGAAAATTTGAATTATTGACCAGTCCTGTGTCGAACCAACATGGTGGCTCGGCCACAAACTTTTATTACGAAAACCGTTCAGCTTCTGAAAACACTGAAGACGAGAAATAAGCTGCAGCTGCTAAATCTGTCCTCATTTTAGTTCAACAACAGCTAGTTTTCCGAAAGTTACGGCAGGAATCAGACCTCCGCTCCAAATTTGCATAAAGTAGAAGCCTACTTTATGCAAATGAGCACGCGGGCGACACTACGCCTCGTCGCTCGAAACGCCCCGTAACGCTCCAGAACAGGACACGAAGCGTTTCACAAACACTGTGACCAGGAAGCGGGATCCTGTGGACGCATAGCATGAGACGAAAACTCTTCTGTTTTTGTTTAAGTTGTGCTACAGTCTGTGGTGGTGTTGTCTCGCTTGGCCTGTTCATTCTGTAGCACTTAATGGTCACCTCACTATAACTCTGCCGTAGTGGCAAAAACACTTTAGTTGGGGATGCATCTTGATATTCAGTCAAAACAGTGGCAGGTGGAATTATTTTGGCTGAACATTTGCATGCAGGAAGGGAAGTGTTGGCATTAAAATGCATATTTTACTGAGAAAAAAACCCCACTAGCAGGGCTGCTTTACTGCACGATCCAAATCCTCTGCAAAACTTTATCGGTGTTTCTAGCTGGAAGGTTGTTGTTGTTTTCTGTCATGAAGTGGATTCTGACTATGCCAACACACAGACAGCAGAAGAGAAGACGTCTGAAATGAGCGTCCAATGACAGGATTGTGAATGCAGCTGACATCCGGTGGCTCACACTAGTCGTAGTGCTGTTTAATTTTGTTATAGTTAGTGTTCAGGTGTACAACTAAGCTGGAAAAAGTAGTAAAAACCTGTTAAAACCATGTTCTATATGGTAGTTATGGTTCAAATTTTTGTGTGCAGACAGTATGACATGAGAATAAATAATACATTCTGATGTTTTTGGGCACCTCTCCCAACCAGAACCAGCTGCCTGACAGCTGTCGCCTCTCCACCTGCTGCTGTCTCCTATCACCTGATTGACTGTTTGCTTGACTTCTTGCCACCGTCCCCTCTCCCCTACTGACCTGCTCTGATGTCTGTAAACAAGAAAAGCACAGATTTTGCAGTTCACATTCTCCAAAATCCACGTGCACGGATAACCCCAAATAAACCGCTTTGCACCTTCATGCTACGGACGGTTTCGGCTCAACTAACTGATCAGATTCTCCGCATAGATTATTAATAGATAACAGCTTTTACATGTGTTTCCTTCGACAGCTGATGTGGTTTTGAGGCCGGCAGCTTCGCCTTTAAAGCCAAAAGAAGTAAAAAAAGATTCATAACAAGCGGCGGATCTGTGAATGAGCCGCGAAATGCTGCCGGCTTTTCACACCTGCCTGGAAATAATCTCCTGGAAAGGTAACACTGCGAGCAGAAGCATCAGCCGAGGTGCATGACGGCGTCTGCCTCAAGTGACGGTCACACTTTGCTCCGGGGCCTCGGCCAAAAACAAACGCACAACAAGCACATGACGCCATTCAGGAAAACTATCTACTGTTCTTTATTTTGACATCACGGCTGCTTGTGATAAATATATATTACACTGATATGTTGCTAGGAGACTGTATTTTATGTTCATGACCTTTTTTTTTTTTGAAAGTTTTCCTTCCTTGAATTTAATGTTGTCAAAGTGGAATTCCCCCAAAATGCCGCGTTGAAGCCGTGTGACTGAAATGTGAAAACTCTGCCTGGAAAAAAAAGGAAGACGTCTCTTCAGACGGGGTGGAAAACGCGTGAACTTCATCACACAGTCGATGACAAAACACGGACGAGCTGAAAACTAAATCACTGCTGTTTGCGAAATGCTTTCTGACCTTTACACTGACCCTTATCGGATGACCTTTAAAACCTTAAAGAGCCTGAAAACATACATTAAACAGTCACATGCTTGTTTGCACTTCAACACAGATGAAGAGTTGCAACAACCCCTGACTATTTTGTGGAATCTTTTAAGACAAAAAAACACTAATTTCTCTGATTTGATTTGAATATTTTCTGCATTCTTTACTCTGTTGTTGGTTGTGGACAAAACAAGACGTCTTGTTGGGTTTTGGACGACACTGATCGACATTTTTTTACCAAAGAAACAATCGATTAATTAAGAAAATGATCCGAAATCTGCATTCACATACGCTCACTACAAAATAAGATGGCGACCAGAAGAAGAGCTCCTTTGTTTGCTGTATTTGGCTGAACATAAGGAACGAGTGTGCACAGACTAAACTCGTTGGAGAGAATTAAACCGAGGATGAGGAGAACAGAATTGTGCTGCAGCATCACCAGTCGTTTCTCATGTTTTGCTCGTGTACAGTCACGACTTTTGGGTCGATATGGAAATTCACACAGACCCATGAATAAATTGGGCTTTACGGTGCGTTAAGATTGGAGTGGTGGTGGAGCTTCTTCTGGTTTATTGGCCACTAGAGAGTTTATAAGCGACGGAGAGCGAGGCGAGGATGACATGCAACAAGGTTACGTTGCTTTTTTTTTTTCAACCGGAGCTGCTGCATCCTAAAAACCTACAACAACTCTGTGCTGGAAAAGGTCAAAGCCGTTGACATAACAAAGCTAATCTTCTCCTACGAGACGGTCGTGTGCTCCTAGTTTGGATGACTCTTCAGTTAGCTGATTGCATGAGGACAACACCGACACAAACGCTCCCATCTGCCGCTGCTCTGGTAACACGACACCGTAGGTACAAGCGGATCTATTGTGAAATATTCTTTAGAGCTTCCCGACGCAAAACAGGTCAGCATTAGCTGCGTTGGACCAAAGTTTCCACTTCATAAAAAATGCATTTCCCCTGTGGATGTGTCACTGTTGTGTCCCCAGTGTGTCAGCTTTCCCACCCTGCAAAGATGCAAAGATGCAAAGATGCTCTCCTGGGAGAGATGAGCTGAGCAAACATTCATTTACAGCCTGACAGCTTCCCGGAGCATCAATGACTAGTTTCAGTAACACATAAACGCCAGATTTCCTTTTGTTCTTTTAAGACTCAACAACATTTGTGCCTTGTTCACGTTTTCCGGCTATAAATGGTAAAATGCATGAATCAAGTGTTTTACAGAATAACAACAGCCTTTTATTTATGCAACCGGTGCAGAGGAGTGCTGCTGAATGACAACCAAGAGCTTCTATTTTAACCACCAGCATCTCGTCAATCAATGTGCCAAACTATGTCATCAGTCTACTTGACATTTATTGATTAGATATCTTCCGTGATCACACAAAAAGAAACACAACAAACAAAATGAATACGGGGGAAACCTCACTGATTCTCACGCTGACTGAGTTAAATTTTACCGTTTGCGACTAATCTTCTGCAAAAAAACAAAACAGACGCAACAATTCAGCGATCTTCATAAAGTCTTGTGTAGTGTTGCTGCTTGAGCAAAGAGTGATGCTGGAAAAACTTTGAAAACTCATTTAAATCTCCCTCCTTCATGAGCGTCCTGTACTGCTCGCATGTGCCCGCTTGTTGCTATTTAAAAGCCCACAGACACACGGCGTCCAGGCCAAGGTCAGTGTGGCCAGCAGCCGTGATTTGCGTCCATGTAGGTGAAAGGTCTCTGGACGAACACTCGTGCGCTGCGTGTCCACGTGGTTCGTACAGTATGCAGATACAGTCTGACCTGAGCTGCAGCGTCACAGGTGTCACACATGTATTCCTCTATTACGCCTCATGTTAAACTTTCCAACAGATTATTATCCTATTAAATGTGCTCGCCCTTTAACCTCTCAGAGAGGCTTGTTGTGCTGCTGCTGCAAACAGAACAGGACGAGAGCAACGCGGGAGCTGATAAGACGACTCGTTTGATAAGACGTGATGAACGCAGTAGATGTAACAGGAAACAAACACACGACAATGTGCGGAACATTAGAGAACGTTTTGACTCTGAACACTGATTCTGAGTTTCCGTGCAGCTCCGTTACATAAACCTGGGCGATACGAGGAGTGTGTCAGGAGCTTTTTATTATGTTGTTACGGAGCGCTTTGCTGTTGAACCTCTGCAACTGTTGTGGCTGAATGTGTCTCAGTTTACAAAAGTATAACAAGTATAACCTCTTCTACTTAATGAATAAATATGATTCTTATTATTAAGACAATGCTGTTGCACCTGCTTTCACTGCTACTGCTTTTCATTTACTACATGAAGAGTGTATTAATGATTTGTCACCTGAAAATGCAAAGTGTTTCCTTGTTCCAGGTTCCCAAGTATCTACTATTTAACTTTAAATTTATATTAGCATATTAGGCTTGCTTTTATTATAGAATAATTGGCTGATTATTATTTAAATAAATCCATATATTTTCAGGTATGTGATATGCCTCAAAATGATAAAAGATCCAAGAGTGGTTTCAAAATGCTTGTTTTGTGCCACAAACATGTCAAAATTTAAAAAATATATTCAATTTACGATGATAGAAACGGAGGAAAACAGCAAATCTGCACATTTGAGATGCTGGAAGTGGATGATTAATTACATTTAGTCTTAACAAATGGCTTAAATGAATCAAAATAGTTACTCATTGGTTTTCTCTGGATTGTTTTTGACGACTTCTTTGGTTAAAACAAGCAATTTTAGGACGCTGAAGTGAGCTTTAGGAAGCTCTACAGACGTTTTTCACTGTTTTCAAGATTCATTATACAAATAGTCAACACATTAATTATTTAGAGTACAAATACAGCATCAGCTATAATAATTATGACCACTGCTTCTACTGCTGCTGCATGACAAACATGATTACTTACTATTAGCGTTGGCACTACAACAGGGTTTATCCACTAATAATAAATGAATGAATCTCAGTTTAACAATCCACACATCTGGGTTGACAGATCAGGAGTTACAGGAATTGTACTTTACATCTGAGAAAGCAAACAGTTTCAAATATTGCTATCTACTTCATCCTTTAAAAAAAGGCATCAGATTGACAAAAACAGACAGATCATGAGGACAAAAGTCTTGTTTGTTTTCAGTGTGCTATAGGTCGAACACTTCCCCTCGTCTCAATTTACATAATCTCTGACACAATCTCCCCCTTTCCAAACTGCCTAAACCCTCCCTCAGTAGTAGAACATTGACTTGACCTGCGGTGGACTTTTTTTTTTTTTTGACAAACATGAATCTTTTTATGGGACTTACTTTGCACTAAACCCACGGACACATTCAGGCTGTAAAGATCGACCCATACGAGGTGGGAAAGCCTGAGTGCTGAACAACCTCCAGTCGCCACCACCCAAGGAGTTTCAATTAGGGTCCTAATTTGAATCGGATGACTTTTGTGCTTCTAAAACTGGACCTCTTTTTCGTTTTCCAGGAGCACTGACAGACTTACTGATCCACCTTCACAGAAACCCTCCTTGTATCAGCAAAACCTCGTCTCCATGTCTCCCTATGGAGAATCCAAGCATGTGTATTCTTCCTGCTTTCCTCCATGACATCACCCTATGACGTATAACTGAGTCAAAACAGTGAGTCGCACAATGCAAGTCTAAATTTCCCCCCAAAAATTAGAGACCAAACATCACTATTCTACATATTAGCTTTTAAATGCCAAAATCCACTGCTGGCCTTGAGAATGAAACATATTTTGTCTGTCTGTGGCCCGATGGTGGAAATATGCTTCCCCGTAGATACACCTAAACATCTGCGCAGAGCTACACAGGTGGTGTTATGGGTAACTGCAGGTCACCGAGGAGCTGAATCTGAATTCCAACAACGCTGCATCATGTGGTTGATCCAGCTCCTGTCAGGGCTCAGGGGATGAAAACAAATGTAAACATACGAGCGACCCACGTGCACGCTTTGCCTGTTTGCAGCCCAGTGGAGAAGAATTCCAGCCGTAGCAAGTACACGTCAATCTTTAGTTTAAATAATGCTGTACGCAGCGTATTTAAATCAAACGTGGTTTGCTGGGAGCAGCTCTGTCCCTGCGACTGCTCTAAATACCTTTTCCTGATAATATCACAGCTTCCTCATACCGCTGAGCTGTCGGCTTGTATTTTAAGGTGACCCCCGCACAGCAGATGTGACGTCTTCTCCAAAGCCATGTGTCCCACTGACACATGGACGCACCGGCGCTGGTGTGTGACACTTGGTCGGGACAGAACAGGCACATTGCAGATGAAGGTGGAGGGCTAAAAGGAGAACGCTTGCTCCGCTTTCTTCCCCTGCTAAGGACTAATGACTGGCTATACTCATTAGAAGACGAACTATGATTAAAAGAAAAAGTGTCCACACATCAGTTTCCAGCAAACTAAGGGATGACGTGAAAGTATTGATTTTATTTAGTGCACCACTTCTACATATGTACAAACAAATAATAGTAGAAGCTGCAATTATGGTATCAACACAACATAATGTATTTTTGACTAATTAAAAAAACAGCACAAAGTCTCATTAGTTGGGTTTTAAATCGCCAAAAGTTCACTTGCACACAAAAATGTGAAGAATGAAAGCGAACTTCAGCCCTGCCACTTCAGGAGACGGCCAACAAAAGCTGCTGCCAAGTCGCTTCTGGTGCGAACAAGAGGTTCTACAGGCAGCCTTTACCCAAAAGTAACCCCGATCCCAAACCACATCAAACCCAGAGGAGGAAAGAAAAAAATCTGAGGACAAAAGTGAAAAATCACATCCCCGAGGGAAATACATTCCAGGGTCGGCCCTCAGTGGGGAAAAAGCTTAGAGGGTTATCCGGGTTTTATCAGGACGGCTGGCCTCCGTCCAAGGATAACTCTGCCATAAAGCGGAGGAGCTCTGACCGGACATTTCAAAGTTTACTGGTGAAATGTGCCCTTAATTACGTAATCTGGGCTAATTCTGGTGCGGGGGGGCCTTTCTTTCTCTGGCTGCTCAGCATCCCCGCAAAGAATCTTGATCTGCTGCTCGTTGCAACATCACACTTCTCCAGGAGTTTAACTCTCCGTTAGCACAGAAGTACGGCTCATATTCTTATATATAAAATAAAGAATGGTACATTTGTGAACAGTGAAGTTTTATCGTGGGGAGTGTTTTATGTTTCCTGCCTGGTTTATTTTGTTTCTAAACACTTCAGTGCAACTCAGAATTGAACAATCTCATCTCACAGACAGAAACAGAACTCACTGCAGCGTACACACTGTTTTATCAAAAGAATAAACCGCTGATACCAATTTCAAACATCTTTTATGTTTCCATGAATGAAAAGGGTCAGTGGTTAAATGAATGCAATAAGGCTGTTCTCAAATACTACAAAAGGTTTGGCTGCATTTGTCATTAATCAAGAAAATGAAAATAGAAATGGAACTGAATGGTAGGTTAACAAGAGCATCAGTGAATGAAGCACTTGGTTATTGGAACAGAGCATTTACATAGTATTTACTATGCAATAAAGCTAACACTGTAGTTAATGGTCTTACACTGGTATAGCCTGTCGGTGTATACTAGAGGTAAACAAAAAGGATTTAAGAGGACGTAGCCTTAAGAGAAAAAGATGTCTGTAAACTACTTCTGACTGTGAATATGTGTCATGCAGCAGGTGATATAGATGCAAACATCACAGCATTATCACACTTTACATGAAGTAATTAAAGTGACATTGGAGAGATTGTATTGATTAGATGGTGTCACAACTTTCTTAGCATTACAATTTGGCTTCTCAGAGCTACAGAAACATCCTTGTAAGCAGAAACCTTCCACCTTTCGCCTAACACAATAACTAATCAATGTCTGACGTGCTGTCTGGTTGACAAAACTCCTAAACCTGTAGCTGGTCTCTCTGCAAACTGGTTACACAGTGACAGCCACAACAAACCCTTGAGCTCCAAGAATGAACAGTCGAGCTGCAATTCTCAACTATGCACAGTAATCATCAGCTGTCTGCAACAGCACGTCTCTGTTTTTATTATGGTTCAAATATGCAGCACAATGTGAAGCATAGATAAGGACAGACAGTTTTTCACAATCAAACACCAAGCTATGAAATGACACTAAGTCTTACTGAAAGAAAAATAGATTTAAATTCTTTTAAGGAATCTCTCAAGAAAATAAAAACACAAACAAATACACACTTACCGGGTTTCTTCTCAGTTATAAGCTTCATAATGAGGCAGAATATCAGCTCAGCAGCTCAAAAGGTGCGTATTTAAGTACAGTAAAATAATATGTATATAGTTATATTTCAAAAAGGTTGTCGGGGATACGTTTAGAGGATCTTCACACAGCGAAGAAAACGCCACTTTCACACATTCTGCGCTAAAACTGCAAACTTTGCCAGATGATCCTCACATCATCCGAAATACTCGGTAAATAAGGGGGCGGGGCCCCGGCTCATTCACCCTTCCTCCTTCAGACAAGAGTCGGCCGCTGATTGGCTGAGCAAAGCCAGGCCCACTTATCAGGAGCTTTTTCACCACCGGGCTTCGACCAATCAGAGCGCTCCAGCTGCAACCCGAGGGTTGATAAAAACAAAAGGGGGTCTCCCTGACGACGGCCGGCTTGTAGATTGGACGGATCAGCCGGAGACGCAATCTGATCGAACTGAGCAGAGCTGCAGGGATTCTGTGGCCCGAAACAATCATTAAACACGATGATGAAACACAGAAAGGGGGAAAAGGGTGCACGCCGGGTGTCAGCGGCTGCATGTCTGTCATTGCAACACGGCGACGGTTGTGCAAACCGGTCGGTGTTGCACGGTGCAGTTGCTGTCACCCGGTTTGGGTCACACAGTCACACCACAGCAATGACTGACACAATAATAGCTGGAGAAAAAAAAAAAAGAATTCTACTTACGGGGTCTGTGCCGCCTCACTGACTCCGTCCTCCTCCGTAGCCTGCACCTCTTGGCCGGGGAGCCGTTGCACTCGGCATCGTCGCCGCGGTGCAGGTGGTGCATGTTTTCGAACGTGCCGCTGCCGCTGGGTCCGGTGCTCGGGCAGCCGAACGCGCTGCCGCCGCAGCAGCTGCCGTTGGCGGCCACGACGACGTGTCCGTGGAAGCCCCTCTGGCTCTGGCCGTTGTTGACATGAAACGGTCCCGACGCTCCCTTCTTGTCCATCATTGACTTGGCTTTATCCATGGCAGCAGCTAGCCTAGCCTAGCCTAGCTTAGCTTAGCATCGGCGGCGGAACGAAACGAGTAACCGGGCTACTTTAGCTTTAGCCGGCTAATATTAGCTAGCGTCCGCTTGCGAGCTGGCGAGGCAACCGTGCGAGCTGCTAACGCCCTAATGTAACGTGTCCGACGCTGTAATAGCAAGCTAAAAGCTGGCGTACATTTTCGAGGTGGTGCGGGCTGAAATGAGAATGAAAACAGTCGCTAAAACACAGCGCTTCGTTTGAGGTCACTCTCGGTCATTTCCCCACATTCAGTCCTGGCAGGCGCAGCGGCAGCCGGTGTGTGTGTGTGTGTGTGTATGTATGTGTGTGTTGGTGGACTGCTACGTCACAGCAGCTCCTCCACAGAGGCCCGAACCCGTTCACCTCCTCCGACCGGTTTTCTGCAGCAAACCCACACCGTCACTCTGCACTTTAAACGCAAAAAGGACGCGCAAGAGCGGACTCGTCCTTCAGCGCAACCACCGCTGGATCGTTAAACTGCAGCGGCGCCGGTCGCTCCGTCCGTCCGTCCGTCGCTCCCTCCGTCCGTCGCTCTGTCCGTGCAGCTGTGCCGCTGTGGGCGCTTTATTTATAAGCGGTCGCTGCTCGCTGTCATCCTCATTCCCCGCAGTCCTCCGTCCACGCGTGATGCGCGCACAAAGCTGCCAGTCAATATATCAGTCACGAAAGCGAACTGTGGTAACCCTGGGGCCGCATGCAAAAGCACAAGCAGTCGTTAAAATGTCTTTCTCGGTTGTCACTGTGGCTTTTGTGCATCAGTTCGTCTTGTAATGGAAACACAACATGCATGCATCAATGTGGTGTCTAATAGCACTTAAAAATAACAAAAAAATTGGTGATTAATGCAAGTTTCAGTGCATTTTTTTAAACTACGTGTCTAAATTGCAGTAACATGCTGTTTATTACCTCTGTGCAATAACACACTACTTACCACACTGCATATAACAGTTTAATTTCTTAGAAAAACCACATTTACATGAATGCTTCTACTTTTTCTACTTATGTTTATACTTTTAGGGGAAAGAAATCTACTCATGTTTATATTTTAGTTTTTCTACATATTTACATTTGTGATTGGGAGCAACTGTGACATCGGCAAATGTCCCCTCCCCTCAGGGATCAGTAAAGTGTTTCTGATTTAATGACATCTTTGCATATTTAAACATAACATCATGCAAACCTTGTAGTACAGGAAATTATAACCTGATGTAAGTAATCCACTGGTGAAGTTTGATGATGGTGATGTCTGTTTGTTAAAATATATATTACCTGTAAATATATGTTATTTTACAAAAACTTTAACTCTTTAAAGGCTGTTTTCTATGTTTATTTCTTACACTCTGAGCCAGAAATCTCTGCTTTCGTAGCACCAAACGTCCCACTTTTATTCCTACCTATATTCTAACTACATGTTATTCCTAAAACAAGCTGACCATGGATTTTCCTATCTGACGATTAACTGTATTTTCTGATTCATGGGATAGTGGCAAAAAATATTGAACCCCCCCGCCTAAATAGTTTTGGCTGTAATATGTCTTTAAAATAAAACAAAAAAGTTTGAATCTGGTTTTGCATAGTGTTCAGATTTCTGTCTTGGAAATTAAAGCAAACTATGATGATCCACAACGTTAATGGCAAATTAGAGCATATTTAATTAAACATTACACCATTTGCATCCTTAAACATAACATTTCAGAACACTTGTAATATAAGAAGTAGTGGTGTAGATGTATGTTATCTACTGGGGAGGTTTCATGGTGATGTCTATCAGTTGACATTTTTACCTCATAGTGTCCAACAGAAATACATAGAATTTGACAAAACATGTCCTTAAAGATCTTTTTCTATTTTTTTTTCTCACAATCTGAGGCAGAATCCTCCACCCTAGTAACACCTCCTTCATGCAGAAAACCAAACAATTCTTTCTGTTTTTACCATTTCTTGCTTGGTAAACGTCGTAATTTTGGCAGTTTTTAAAAATAAAAACATTGCTTTCAGACATACTGGGGGGGGGTTTTCAGACAGTTAATATCATCACTGCTGAATCAACACACACACAGGCATGATTTACTCTTCTGTCCTCTTTGCTGTCTTTTGTGTGGAGGAGTAACTTCTTTAAATTTGCACAAAGAGCTCATTCATTATAAACTCGTGGGCTTTAATAGCTTGTTTCAGGGAGATTTCATGTTTTCTGCACATTCAGATGTTGTGTCAATATCTACTTATTGGTGGTGTTTTTACCTTAAAACCAGTTTTTGGGGTTTAACAGAATCCCGATACCAGACAGCGCCTCAGATAACGAGCTCAGTTTAGATACAAAGGTCAAACAACAGTCTCAGTGTGACAGAGCAAAACAATCACTACAACAACAAAGACGATCCTTCCTTCTTGGCAGCCAGTTTCCAAAACAAATCTATAGATGCCAGAGGTTAGGCTGGATGTACAAGTCTGGAATTGATCATTCCACTGAGTTTATTAGAAACTGGAGAAAATGAAGGACTAATAAAGTGATACCTAAAAAAAACAAATGTTATTGTAAAATATAAGTATTACAGACACGGTTTAAGTTCATCAGATAGTGAATTAATCATGTAAAAATACTACGAAGAGCAAAAATGTACCATAAAGTCGCAAATGGACTCAATTACTGACATATTAGTTGGGTTTTTTCTGTATAATATAATTTTTACGACCATAAGAAACACAATCAGCTACTGGAAATATACTGTAATGAAGTCCATCACACTGCATTAACTGAACAAATGCAGAAATTTCATCTCCTCACTTCAGAAAAAAGCTTTAAACATGAAGATTGTGGCTATAAATAGTACTGATGGAGTCTTTAAATGCTGCCACCTTCTGGTTAAACTGCACCTGGTTGTAGCATCAAAGGAAGACATCTGAGGATAATAAACTGGAGTTTATTAAGTGGGCTCTTATCCAAGTTAAAAGTCAGCATCTTTTTAATGATTCTGAACAGTATTTAACCGGTTGCACCAAATTGTTGTGTAATAAACGGACCTGGTAACCCAGACTCGCTGGAATCAGGTCAACGTGGTGTAAAAATCCCTTAACAGGATTGAGTTTAGTCATTACCCGTCAATTAGACATAGCTCACTATGTCTCAAGCCTCTCCTTGTCTTCTGTAGCACGTGGCGGCACAAACACAACAAACAGACGCTGCTGCAGATACATAAAACAGTCATTTATATCTATTTCTGCATTGTTTGGGTCCTTTTTCTTCATTTTAGTCAAATAAAACGGCACATTTCCAACACTGATTGTATTATTACCGATGATAAAACTCATTGTTGTGTTTTCCTTTACATAAATGGAGAAAGTGCCACAATGAATTTATCCAGAAAAGGCACAAATTGGTGCATAAAAATGACCAGAAGGGAGGAAATGAGGTGTTTGGTGCTTAAAATGAAGCCAGACTCCTGCTTAATGTGTCCCCCCATGTTTGGATGAAATCTATGCCAATGCTCATCACTGTATGTAATGCAGAAAACAATAATTACAATTCATAATTTTTTAAAATTGACCTATTAATCAAATGTAGTTATTTCTAATGTGACTATAAAGTGATTTTATATTTTTTCCAATGCAATCTGGGCTGATTACAGCTGTTTATTCTTTGTAATTAGATCATATATATACCCTGATAACCTGTAAATGTCTTTCCACATTTTACACCTTTTAAACCATCGCTGCTGTTCAGACCTGCACAGGTGCTGCTGAAACACAAACACATGTTGTACATACAGCCACTGATTTAATCTTTCAGTAACAAATAATTCAGCTGCCTTACATCCTAACAAAAACTGAACGCCCTTCCTGCTTCAGTCAGGCATGAAGCTATTTTATTGCTGTATTTTAATGTGGTTCCAAACCAAACACACCTAAACGTGTGGATCACACCGAGCTTGGAAAAACCAGTTTTACTCAACGTGCACCTGCAACCTCAAATAACACGCAGAACAATCTGAGCTCACCTCATTCATCTTATTTGACCTCCTGCTGGTCTTGTGTTGGTTGAATCTGTTGCTTTTATTTTAAACGCTCTTACTAACCTCAGTGGATTAATACTGGACAAACTCTATTAGTCCAAGTTCATCCCTGTTTTTTATTTTCTTACCCGGCTGTGTTGTAAACAAGACAAATCCACACCTAACTGTAGTTCCTGGTATTTCCTACGTATTCACACTTCTGAATTCTGGGGAAAAATGCATTTTATTGGCTTCACTGCTGCCCGTTAAATGAAGACATCAAAGCCATTCTCTGAAGGTGGTTAGCGTAGCTTAGCATAAAGACTGGAAACCAAGGGAACAGTTAGCTGCAGGGTAATAAAGAAAAATCTTAATTTTACAGGATTGTTCCAGTTGTGTGAAAAAGGTTCGAGCATCCCTGAGCAAATTAAGATAAAGGACCAAACTGTATTAATCCAAAGGGAAATTCTGGAAAATGTAAAACTGGATTTCGACAGGAGGGGGATTGCTGAAGCTAATATTGCAGCCGTCCTCAGTAAAAGGCTTTATAGGCAGAATTACAAGCTTGTTTGGCTTTGAAGTGAAAAGAAGTAACTGCAACCACCTGCAGGAAACACACGTTACGACAAGGTTTTCTTTAAATGTTAAAAAAAAATGAATGAATTTTTAAAAATTAAATGCTAACTGTGGCACATACAGAACGGTGGACACCCAACTGAGCCAGTTCTTGGTGACTCATCGAACATTTTTGCAAGTTAAGGGTCTGTTTTCTTGATTTAGGATTTTTCAGCCACTCTTTCCTGCAGATCGCTTCGAGTTCTGACAAATTTCAGGCTTTAGTTTGTGTTTCTTTAAGTTGTTCGTGTTTGATTTTGAGGTTGCATTGTTGTCCTATTGAGGAAGAATGCCTCTTTTCAGTTTCTTGACTCACTGCGTGACTCTTACATGGACTGATATCTAGTGAAATCAGTTCTCTCTTACTTTTCATAGCCTTAGCTTCCCTGTTATATCCTCTGTCAGTTACTTATAGGAGCCTTTAAGTGTTGAGTGAAGCCACAAGTTTAAACAGTCAGATAATATATTTCCTTTAATATAAACCACTTAGTAATATGGATTAATACTGCAAAAAAATGTCAAGATTAGTTTGATAGTAAATGATTTCTAGCGACAAAATGACCCGAACTGCCTTAAATTTAAAGTGTAGTAACAGTTGCATGAACTCTTAAGGTCACATCCAGGCTTTATGATGTCATGGTTTCATTATCAAGCGTCAGGAGCGATTCAAGCACTTGGGCTGATTTTGAGGTAGAAGAGGTTCATCTTAGACTCCACCAGGACACCACTGGATGGAGTAAAGCCACAGTCTCAGCACAGGGATTTAACATGAATCTCCCTCGTGGTCCGTTCACCGGTTCTACCAGGGAAGCTCGGTCCCGTCCCAGTTGTACGCCTTTCCAGTCTTTTCGATGCTCAGAGACTCTATGATGCCCATCAGACAGTTCACGGAGTGCTCCGGGCTGAACAGCTTGTCTTTGGGCACATTCCTGTGATAAGGTCGGGAGAGGTCGGTGTCGACTGTTCCTGGATGTAAAGACACGCACACCACCTGGAAGGATCACCAAAGATAAAGGCCGTGAGTTTAAAGGCACATTTAAGGGCATCACAGATCAGATTTAAAAGACACTTTCTCTGAAGGGACATGGAGGTCATCATTCATCTCCACGATTACCAGAGATGTCGATCTACTGCACCAATGACTCTGAGCAGTGGTTAATCTTAATATTGACCTTATTTGAACTTACAAATCAGTGTTTAAGTCATGTAGAAAATCTGAGGACATACTTAGAACCTTAATTATTGGTTTTCTTTGATTTCATTTAATCTTTAGCAGCCTTCCACAAACACTGTTTCCCAAAAGTTGTAAATGTTTGGAGCCTGAACATCAATGATTGACAGACTCGAGGGATTTACACACAGCAGGGAGAATTAAATGCTGTGGACGTTTTCAGATTTGCCAATTTCAGCTGTAAAGTTAATAAAAATCACATTGGGTGCATAGATGAGGCTTGTGGATATGGATCAAACCAGTTTAATCTCCACTATTAACACGACAAACACACGCTAAAGCAGCTGTAACACCACTTGCCTTTGGTCGACCGCGGCCAAGCTCTATAGACAGATTCCTGGTGGCCATGTTGAGAGCTGCTTTAGACATCCTGTAGCTGTACCAACCACCCAGACCTGACAGGAGACAGAGGACAGAGGAAAATCACATCACGTTAGCCCGTATAAATTATTACACGCATTGAATTTTATTTATCTACAAAGCATTGTTAGGAAAATTACCTTGTCTTTTTAATTATAGATCAATTTCTCATCAAACTAGGGCCCAAGATTTTATAGTCTTGGAAAACACACTCATTAAAACTGAGATCGAGAAACAAGCTTTTAAATATTATGCACCTAAAAACAAAATTCAAAACCAGTTGAGATGAGACAGTCTACTCCCATGTGACAGGTTTAAGGCGCTGGTGTCCAACATGGAGCAGTACGAGAGTTTTCTTTAATTTTAACTTGTACACTTTCTGTATGTGTAAAATGTTTTATTTTGATTGTGTGTGATGTTTATTCTGTATGTGAGAGTCTGTGTAAATATCTATTCTTTGTATTTTATTCTGTATTTTAGCTGAAAATGTGTTTTTTGCTTCTTGTCATGCTGACAGGGCACCCATGAAAAAGAGAGTATCTACTCTCATTGGGGCTTTTCCCTGTACAAATAAAGGCTAAAGTTAATATGAGAGCACTTCACTTTCATGAACGTGGTCTGTCTTCTGCTTCAGGCTACAGCAGTGGTGTGTCGCCTAAATGATACCGCAGGGGTTCTATGGGTCATTAAATCTGATATTCAGCATTTTCCTGATTATCACTATTGTTCTTTTTCTAAACTCAGTCCCGACGTTGCTGCCCTGACTCACATGTTTCCTTATTAACAAGTAACTTAGCATTTTATAGCCTGGATTGGTGCCTGCTTTGTGTCTCTTTGTTTCATAATTCTGGAAAATTGTTCACTACTGACCTGAGAATTGTTTGTTGGATGTACGACATTGTCTTGTTATGACGGGAGGCTGGAGCCAGGTTAAGTTTTATTTGTAGTGAGCACTTTTGCTAACTTGCAAGCTATGTACATGTTTAGACATCAGGTTTATTAAAGCTGTTCCCACCTTTTTGGTTTAGTGAGCTCAGATGTAGATTTTACATTCTTTCATAATGACACAGACGAGGTGAGTGAGTTTAAAACTGCTGGTTAGAGGTTCTCCTTTTGTTTATATTGATTTCTTTTATCTGAGTAGCATCCACTGAGCTCGATTGCTTCGTATGTAACCTGTGTTGACTTGTGATATAATCACAGAAATCTACATGTCAATAAAATCACATTGAACTCTGGTAAAACTGTGAACATCTGGTTGTATATTCCTGACTCTGATTCCAGAACAAGCTGAATTAAAAAACACAATAAAATGATTGTATTTAGAAAGTAAGTAGAAGAAACCTACAGAAAATAGGAGCTGACTGATTATCAGATCTGATTTTCACTTTTTATCTTGATTATATTGGTTTTTTTTTAAGCAAATGTAAATTAACTTTAAAATGCACTACTTTAGCTCTGAAGCAGCCTCCTGTCTCTGTGTGTTATCACCACACTGAGCTCTTGTGCAACATCCTGCTCACAGCACTATCTGGCTGGTTACACATCAGTCCATCAACGCTGAAGGATAAAGGTTGAAAGTACGACAACAAAGGCATTTAAACAAAGGTTTGTGTTGAAGTATTTCTAAGGTTTGACACCAAGGTTTTCAGTTCTCTTGCAACTGGTTTGCTTTGAATCACTATCAATAATTAGCATCGGTATCCGCCCTGAAGAAACTTACCAGCCGACTCCTCACAGACTCTTCACTGTTTGACAAACTTGGCTGAAACCTCTCCAGCAATAAGAACTGACAGATGTTGGTTTATTTTTAATTAAAGGCACTGAATAGAAAGATGCCACCAAACATAACTTCCTCGTGAAACTCGTCCAAAAATCATAATTGAACTCACGCTGCACACACCCTGAACATTCTTAACACACTGTACCTACAGGTCAGTTAAAACCATGATTACAGCCGGTTGATTATAACTGTTTTTAACTGTGTTCTGTTGTTTGTCTCCATGTTAATTGTGGCCTTTTTATGCTGTTCTGTTGGAGCACTCCGCATAATTAAACATAAGGGCGTGCCACTGACTCCTGGAGGTAGAATGAGGAGTGTTTCTGAACAGGTACCGTTGTCTCCGATGGAGCCGACTTTGGCCGTGATGTTGACGATGATGCCGCCGTGCTGCTTTGCTTTCTCTGCCGGCTGCTGACCGAAACCGCCGCCGCCCTTCTGAAGGAGCGGGGCAAAGTACTTGGCCATGACCAGAGGACCCACTGTGTTGGTCGTCAGGGTGGAAATGACGCCCTAAAACAGAAGACAAGCCTCTCAGTTTATGGTTTGACCAAACCAGTAACATGAAGGGTGTCTGGTGGAGCTCCAGGAGAGAAATGAATAAATGAATAAATGAATGAATGAATGAATGAATGAATGAATGAATGAATGAATGAATGGGTGTGATAAATGCATCAATATGCCAAGTCATTTATGAGTAATCTGGGGATTATAGAGGCCTTCGTGTGGACCTAATAGTTGGCATTTTGCTGCTGTTCTTTTGGTATATTTTGAGTAAGATTTATAAGAAACAAGCAGGTAAACAAGATAAGACAGAGCTTTATTAATCCCGAAGAAAGGAAATTACATAACATTAGAATAAATGCAGTGCCCAGAAAAAAAAGAAAAATGAATAAGATCTAAGTATATTATTAAACATAAAAATAAATAAACTAAAATAAGACTAGAATAGAAAAGGAAGAAGAAATACTGGCAGTGATTCTTAAGTCGTAAAGTAATATTACACACAACGGTGAAATATTATACATGATAATGACATACATTACATGAAATTGAAATATAAAAATATAGCAGAAACGTGTATATTTCGTTGGAAGTAATACAGTGAGAAACTCTGAATTTATGCCGATCTTATAAACAAACACCCACTAATAAACCAAGATGATATTGTCTCACAAAATGTTTATTTTTACTGACAAATCTGGCCAAAGTTAAAATGACAGAAAATTTGAACGGAGTTTTGAACTGAAGCCCAGACTCATTTAGAAAGTTATTTGTGTTTTAAGTATATTTCCCCCCTTGACAAAGTAAGACAAGCAACTTTAATTAAAGAAACAAGCTCTACCTGTGCAGAAACATCCCTCAGGCTGGTCTCTCCTTTCCCGGATGGGTGAAGCATCGCCGAGGCGTTGACGATCAGATCCAGCCGCCCGAAGCTCTCCTTCACCCGCTCCGCAGCTCCGCGGACGTCCTCCTCCCGGTTCACGTCCAGCTTGAGGACCGTCACCCTTCCCGGGTGTTGGCCGGCCAGACCCCGCAGGTCGGCCGCCCCGTCCGGGTTGCGACATGTCGCTACGACAGCGGCGAGGCTTTTGTTTTTTAAAATGTGTTTGCAGAATTCAAGCCCCAGTCCTCTGCTGGCTCCTTGAATCAGCGCGACGGAGGCCGCCATGGCAGAGAATGACGTCACAGTAGTAGCTGCTGCCTTCAAGTTCACACGAAGGCTCGGAATATCGAAAGTTGAAAGGTCAAACAAAAAAAGGTTATTCTCCAAAACGACTTTTTGATTTTCGTTAAGCATATTTTAAAAGGTTAATGTGGAAAAGCGCTGAAACTGTAAAGCTGTGTTTTGAAATCAGAAATTACAAACTTCGAATGTGAAGCCAACGAGGAAAATTGAAGGTAGCATGTTTCAAAACAAACAAACTGCGCCCCCTGTAGGTCATTCTGAAGACACTTACACAACTTTGAGTGAACACGTGTTTTGTAATCATAATATTGATATAAAGGAGTAGCATGTGTCCGCAGACTGTTTATAAAATTAACGAAAACAAACAAAAACAAGCAATAAACAAATAAAATAAATATAAATATAATATCTATGGTCTGCAACAATGGAGCTGCATTTTCAGGACTGCACTTCAGCTGAATTGCACAAGTACACCCATATTCCATCCAAATACGTCTTTCTGTGCAAGTTCTTACAGTTTTAAACGTTTATTTAAGTTTAAGCCCTGGATGTAGGCCTTTAATTGTGAATGGGAGAGAATTAGTTGCTTCGTCCTCCAGTCCTGTAGGTGGCGGTAGCTTAATGCTAACCGACGATGACATGCTGGGAAAACCCGTTCAGATATTCTCTGTATTCATTGTAATATGAATTAAATTGTGCCCATACAAAATATACATAGATTAAAAAAATAAAATGAAGTATATTTACGACATATAAACACGTACCACATAAAAGGTTTGTGTGCTTATAATGAATCCGTAGAAGAAGTCGGTTGCCTAGCGACCGGGGGAAGTGTAGCGTCAGCTAGCAAGCTAGCAGGTCGGCTAACACACGGGCTATGTGGCTCAAAACAGCGGGTCAATGGCACCAAAAAGAAGAGGACCGTTGCAACTTGTCCAGAGAGAAGTGGACGAAATCAAACAACAGGTTTGTTTGAGATCAGAGGGTCAGAGTTTAGCGCGACTGAGCCGAAGCGAAGGTTTTGGAGTCTGATATGAAATAACTACGAAGAGGGACGTTTTGGCAGCTGTAGCACAAGTTGTACTAATAACCGACCACTTTGCATATAAAGTGCTCAGCGACTTGAACTTGAACATAACACGTCTTGCACGGTTTTAGCAAATAAACTCTTTACAGACGTGGTTTGTTCCAACATCCACGAACATCTGTACGTATGAGCTCATTCAGTGATGGAAGGAAAAGGCTGGGAATGCCCTTCCAATAAGTACTTCTTTGCTAATTAACTCATTCTTGACTCTTTTTAAAAATGCATTTGAGGATTTATAATTTCTTGAATTATATGTTCATGTAGAAAGCAGGGAAACCTTAAACTGACAGGTTTTGAGTGAAGTCAGGCCTGCAGTGTGGACACTTTGGCATTGAACCACACTGAATACACTGATTGAATACACTCATTTTGCCACATAGAAAGATGTAAAACGTGCATAATTGCAATTAATCTGCTGTGCAATTCAGTCCCCACTGGTGTCAACACTGGTCTCCTCTTATTGTTCTTCTAACACAGACTGACAGTGTGGTGAAGGATGTGCAGAACCAGGTTGGATCCACTGAAGAAGCGTTTCGACGGTAAACACTCCAGCTAAGACTAAAACCGTCATCTGGATGAGAACTAAAATGATCCTTTTTTTCCACCCGTTATGATTCAGTTGGTTTAATCACCTTTTTTCGATGTGTTAATGTTTTGGTGGTGGTCTAAATACTCACTTTCCAACAGATGCCAAGAACTGCAGATGTCATCAGAGGAGACATTGAGGAAACTGAAGAAACTTACAAAGGTTTGTGCTCTACTGGAGTCTATCCCAGCTGACTCAGGGTGAAGGCAGGTTCACCTGGACAGGTAGCCAGTCTATCGCCAGAGGAGACAGACAGCCAAGCACACTCATGTTCACACCTACGGACAATTTAGAATCACCAATTAACCTCGACATGTTTTTGGACTGTGGGAGGAATGTAAACTCCACTCAGAACTTCTTGCTGCGAGGCAGTGGTGTGAACCACCGCGCCATCTTGTCTAGGCTTATATAAAAGGCCAATGTCATAGAAAGTCAGATATCACTAGCAGATTCTTAGCCGTTTTCTCAGCACTATTCCAGTACACATTTCTAAACTTCCTGTGTTACATCGTGTTGTGTTACAATTTGACGCCATAATCTGTTGCTTGGTTTTCCAGGCTGATGAACTGGCTCCGGTGGGGAACTATGATCAGAGGAAAGAAGAAGTGGAGAGACGGCTGCAAAGCATCTTGGAGCGTCTGACTTCGCTCTCCCTGGAGCTTTCGCCACCCGGACCCAGCACTGCTGCAGGGTCAGTTACCCGTGTGTGAGATAATACCTGTAAATGATGTGCATAGCTACGTACCTTTTTTTTTTTATTATATACATGATATTCCCTTCAACAGTTCAATCTACAAGATGTATTGTAAAGCATCAGGTTACATTTCTCACATTCAGTGCATCTGAAATTTAACTTCAGTGTTTATTTAGGTTGTAGGAGAAACATAAAAACTTAGCTCAATGTGTTTTGATCCACAGCAATGTTTCAAAGGAAGATAGTGAGGATAGTACGGATGAAGATGACGACGAAGACAGCAATGACGACGACGATGACGATGACGACGACGACGACGACGACGACGATGATGATGCTGATAACGATGGTGAAGATGAGAAGAGAGCCGTGAAGCCGCCGTCTCAGTCTCACCCTCGCATCTTCAAAGTCCTCAGTGATTTCAGAGGACTAGAGAAAGGAGACCTGTCTGTTCAGGTGAAGCTCTTCTTCTTCATTCAAAAACAAAAGATAAATCACACACTGACTACATGCCAGCAACATGCAGTGGTCTCTGGAAACGGTGGTGCTGTTTTCATACAGCTTTCTTGCAGTTTAAATGTTGCATGTTCCTCAGTACTGAAGGGAATCTTGGAGTTCATATAAAGTCGTCCGTCACCTTTTTATTTGTTGTTTATTAGTTATGAGCAGGATGAGTTAATCAGGACTGTTAGAGCTCTGGTCACCCAAGTCCACAGTCCAGCAGGTGGATGTGAAGTTGAAGCAAACCTGAGAGAGAAGAAGAATGAAACCAAATACCCCTGACAGGCTTGCCAAGTGCATGCTTATTTAATTTCAGGTTGTCAATTAGTGTGTGTTGTGTACGTTGATGGTTTCTTACATATGATTTTCTAATCGTCATATAAAGTAATGAGTCATTCAGAGTGTTTCAAGCAGCTTAGAAATGTGTAATCTGAGGATATGTCCTTCAGTGTAAATATTAAATTGTTGAAAAAGCCCAAATCTCAGATGAAAATGAAATAAAATCTGCAAATAAAAAAAGCACTTAAATGCCAAATATTTTTCTGAGATTTAGATGCACTTGGCAGGTTTTGTCTCCTTGGCTCTCAGAAAGTAAATTAAGTCTGTTTGTCGATAACTAATATGAAGCTTTTAAGTTAATGTGTCTGTTGTTTCAGAGGGGTGAGGTGTTGAGGGTCATAAGGATGCCAGCAGATGGATGGTGGCTGGCTCAGGACACTAAAGGCAACAGAGGACTGGTTCCAAGGACCTTCCTGAAGGTATGAAAGTTAACACATCGCAGTTACTGTTCATTTCAGGCAATAATTCAGCTACTGAGCTCATCATAAAACATTACTGTGGACATTAAAGTACAGCCTGCTGTTGTGTATATCAAAGATGCTTCAAGCTTTTGCAGAATTTGAACCAATAACTTTTCACTATGAAGGTTTCTGTAGCAGAAAAAGCACAAAGGGAAACATCACCGTCAGAGAAACTCTCATATGCATTAAACTTTCTGGTGTTGTTAAATTTAAATGTAGCTGTTATGTGTTAGATGGCCTCTAGTGTCGACGTTGAAGATGATGAGGGTGACGACGACGATGAGGAGGAGGAGTCGGAGGAGGACGAGGAGGAAGAGCAGGAGGATGAAGAACTATCCGATGACAAACAGAGGTTCAGGGTTTTAACTTTAATGACTATGAACTTGTAGATGATGATAACTTTCACCAGATCTATCAGTCATTAACGTTATTATTGATCTTTTTCTCTGTTCTTTGACGGCAGTACTTCACACACCAACTGGTCGACTGTCAGAAAGGCTCTGACTGAGGTAAAACTGTGCATTTATTATTATAATTATTATAAAGCACTTGAACTGATGTTACAGCTGATTTACCTGTAAGGGACATTTCATCCCACAATCATACATTTTTTTTCTGCTCAATCATCTCTGATTTGCAAGATTTTTGTAAAGAATGTGGATATTTATTTTCCCAATTATCCACTTTCACCAAATTTTTTGCATTCAGATTTGAGGCTATGTTTGGACGACAGTTTTTCCTGTTATTTCTCTTTCAGAAACTACAAAATTGGATAAATAAATAAAAAAATTCTCAGATTATGAGTGAATTGAAATATGAAATAAATAAATAAACTGAAGGCGCCATTAAAAGTCCAATCTTTGAGCTCAGATTAACAAAAACATCAGAGTCAACTAGTGATATTTCCATCCATCCATCCGTCATCTACACACCGCTTAATCCTCAGATGACTTTCTTTTAACTTTAGTTACTGATGGAGTAGGTATTATAGAGGACTTGTCATGACAGCTTTTCATATTTTAACTCACCCACATTCAGAGACAATTTAATCTGCTTGTCCAATATTACTGAATCAGTAACACGATGAGAACAAACAGTGACGCACTGAGGCAGAGTTAATGAGATATTGTTGCTCAAATATAGCCTCAAATGTGTAAAAAGTGCAAAAAGTGGGTAGATGGGCAATTAAAAACATAAAATAATAAAAAATCTGAGACTTTGCTTGATGTATTTACCACAGTTTTCACAGATACCATTTTAAATATTCATAGTTTATGATAAAAAATAAAATTTCAGTCAGATGATAGATGAGGACTTGAGACGTAATAACCCGTAGATAAATACAACAGTTTGAACTGTGTATGAAATATATTTATGGTTTTTGCTGTGTGTGCGTGTGTGTGTGACAGATTGATGCAACAGATGTGCTGTCTGCCATGGGGGCCATACCTTCAGGATTCAGACCATCGACTCTCAATAAGCTGCTGGTGGAGGAAGGTCATTATGCAGCACGCATGCATCTGTTAGTGTGTGTGTGAGCCCTGTGTCACACACACTCACTAACAAACAGAAACACACAGGTTCACACTGAGTGAAGTCAGTGGAGGCCTGGGGAGTTTAGTAAATTGTAGCTCACTGGCTGACTGGCTGCTGAACTTCATGGCTGTTACCTGACAGTTATTATGAGGCTGAAGCAAACCATTGGTTGCTTTTTATTATTACTTCTTGCTTTCCTCACTTGCATCCTTTCCTTAGCTCCTTCCAGCGAGGGTATTAGACTAAGATATGAGGAAGAATTGCAAAGATGGAAGAGCTGAAGCTTCCAAATTCGAAATCCTTTGTTCCATAGAGTCAGTTTAAAGTAATGCTGGTGACTTATGACAGACTCCACAGCTGTATCACCTCTGGATATCCCCCATTAAGGCAGAGGGGAATCAATTCCTGGGTCACTGGAGGAGAGAGGACACACAGATGCAAAAGTCAGAATAATGAAAAGCACCTCCTGTCTCAGTTAATTGATCATTTTGTCTGAAAAATATATTAAAAAAAACAAGTAAATCATAATTTGCTTGAGTCTAAGTGATGTTCCTGTTTGCTAGTTTTCAACAACCAACAGAGAAAAACTCAAAAACATTCAGTTAAACATCATGGATAACACATTTTCCTGTAAAAAAAAGACTAAAAATCCATTTGTACAAATGGCTGAGGATTAATTTTCTATTTGCCAGTTGATTGAATTTAATCTAGTTTCAGCTCACAGTGAGAAAATGACACCCAGGATGATCCTTTTAGACACTGACTGCACACTCCCTGCAACAATCACTGCCTTAATAAAGAATGTACGTTTTTCAAACTGTGCCAAAGAGGTTAAACTCCATTTTTGTTTCATTAAGTATATTAGTTATATGACTTTATATTTGTACGACTACTACTTAGACGGATTAAAAGACAATGCTGTAAGCCTTTGTGTCTTCTTCCAGGTGAAACATACAGAGGAAGTCACTACATTCAGCCTGAGCTCAGCCAATCACAGCTCTCCTTTAAAGACCTCTTCCTGGACCCGGACACCGGCAGGGTGAGAGCCTCCTTCTGTGTGTTTGTTCATGTTTGTGCATAATGTTGTCATTAACATGCTGTCCTGGCTTCACATTTCTGAATCTCCTGCGGCGTAGGTTCGCTCTCGCCAGGTCAGGACTTGTGTTTGCTTCACGCTGTGGAGCTGCAAGATGATTCCTACTCCTGGGGTTGGAGTTCAGGTCCTCAGCAGACACATCCGCCTCTGTGCCTTTGATGGAACTCAGGTATCTGTTGTGCATAAAGCTTATCGCCTCGCTGCACTTCCTCACACTCCTCATGTCTCTATAGAGTAAAAACACTTTAATTAATTCTGTTTAATTTTTAGTTAACAGCCAAAACTAGCCCGCAGCCCACCAGTGCTGCTGCAGAGTTGAATGCAGATTAGGTTTTTTTAATTTCACGTCTTTGTGTTTTTGCTCCAGGTGCTGAGTAACATCCACACAGTGAGGGCAGCCTACAACTCCAAGAGCCCCAAGACCTGGAGCTTCTCCCCGAGGGTACGAGTGAACCCCGGCAGCATTATAAAAACTGAATAGAAACTCTGTCTGCAGTCAAACTCTGATCAGGGTGGCCATGGGTATAAACAGGTTGCATTAAAAAGACTTTTAAAGACCTGATTAATACGACTTTAATTGAAATTTAAGACTAAATTTGTGATGGAAACATACACCAAAAGTAAAAATATACACTTTCCAGCTGAAGGTAGTCACAGGTGTGTTGCTGTAGAGCTAGAAACTGTTTGGAGGTCTGATGTTAATGATGGAGTTGTTACTATAAGATCCATTTTAAGTCCTTGCTAGCGGTAGAGAGAGTGGAGCAGAAGTGGAAACAGGATTCAGTTTGCCTTGTAGAACACCTAAATTTCTTTCTTTGTTTTCTACAAATAGCAACACCTTTCCTTCTATCATCAAGTACAGGGGCATTTCACACTGGAAATCCTTGCAGTTACTTGACTTCAGAACCTTTAAGACCCATCCAACCTGAATTTAAGACACTCTCCAAGACTCTTTATCAGTAGATGTGACATTCTAACACATCTCAAAGACCCGCGTTCGTCCTGTCTGAGGATTCTGCTGAGCTGCAATGATAGAAACAGTCCACAATCTGAAATCCAAGCACGTGTTTGTTTGTGCGTTTGTTCCAGATGACGGGGATCCTGCCCACCCTCCTGGACGGAGACTGTTTCCTGCGCTGCGACTCTACGTCTCCTGAACTCGGCATCCTCTTTGAACTGGGAGTCACTTTTATACGAAATGTAAGGACACACACACACGCAGACATTGATGAGGCAGCGAGTAGCAGCCGGCAAAGAAAAATCCCTACTTCACTCATTTAGAGGCAGGAAAAACTCCGGTGTGCGTCTGTTTCTTAGTCTACAGGTGAGAGAGGAGACCTGAGCTGTGGCTGGGCTTTCCTCAAACTGACTGATGATGCTGGAAATCCACTTTCAAACAGGTACATGCACTGACTCCGCTAAGTCAGGATTATAAAGCTGCAGTAATCCAGACGTACACACAGTTAAACCCACATGTAAATATGAAATCACACCAAAGGCTCTCACGTTGTTTTCTTTGCAAACGTCTAGAGTGAATAAAAGAACGAGTAACTTGAAAGGAAACCTACTACAGCTACATGAGTGTAAAAATAGACTGACAATAATAATTTTGCACTTAATGCTTTAATACTTACAGGACCTACGAGCTGACTGTGAACGGTGGCACCCCCTATGAGAGGGACGTACCAGTGGAGGCATCACTCCCGAGAGGATGTAAGAAAACACACCAGACTCAATACATAAACTTCTACTTTCAAATGTGATGTGGTAAAAAAATCAATCAAAATCTCTCCCCTCAGCTCCAGGCGGTGTTTTCCAGCAGATGCGCCAGGCCAGGCGGCAGCCCAAACTCATCGTGAAGCTGAAATCGGCCAACAGCCGGACCAGAACGCAGCTCAGGTGGGAGGATCGGCGAGGAAGCTCTGACAGCAGAGCTCCGCAGACTGGATTATGAGAGCTAATTCAGCATTAATGAATCATTACTAGATTTACTTGGACACATCCTTGGCTCACCCTCGGCACTTTTTCCCTCTTCAGTCTCCTTCCAGACACTCTGCTGCACTGTTTAAGCTGCGTCCACCTGCTGGCTCTGCACAGGCAGCTGCTGGCCGACGCGCTGCTGATGGACCGGCCCACCATGCAGAATGCAGGTAACCAATGCCGTCAGTGCCTCTTGTCTGAACTGAACACTCAGTAAAAACTCTATTTTAATTATTCTGTCTGTGTTTCAGATCTCATATGCAGTCCTATCCTTTCAACTTTTCCAGTGCTGTTGGACCAGACGGACCTTCTGGATGCTCTCAGGGTCAGAAAAGAGGACAAAGTGGTCAAATTTATATCAAGCTGTGTTTGAAATTCGATTAATTTAACATCTGTGTAATTCATTGGCTTCCCAGTGTGGGCTGAATTCGTTAAAAGTAATTTTTTTTGTCCTGAGGATGTTTGTGTGGCGAAATCAGAAAGCTTGAGGAACAGCATCCAGACTTTAAATGACAGAGATGCAATTCTTCAAGGATTAAGAGCTCCTTATGTAACCTGATCCATCACATCTGCTTTATAGCCTGAATACTGCTTTTAAATTATTGGATTTACAAAACAAACAAAACGATTGAGCCAAATTTGATTTCATTTAAACAAATGTTTTCTTTCAGAGCGCCTGGCTGGAGGCTGAGACCAGCATGAGCAGAGCGCAGAAGGTTGGTGTTTACTTGTATTACTAGTATAATGTTGTGAGGACATATGGCACCTATAAAAACTCCCCGTGGACGTTTCAACATTAAATTATTGTTGATTTAATCTGGTGTTTTGCACAAGAATTTATATTAAAAAAAAGATTCTTTAATGGTAATGTGAGAAGACATTTCTACAAACAAATGTCAATTAATTAAAAATATAAAATGTAAAAGAAGTGATTGTATACAGTATTTAGTCGATTACAGCATTGAGCCAGTATGGATCGATCTAAATCAGCTTTGCACATCTGGACACTGCAGTTTTACCCCATTATTCTTTACAAAGCCGTCGCATTGCACAGTGATCATGAGTGAGAAGCCCCTTTCAAGTCCAGCCGAGAAGCATCCCCACACCATGATGCTGCTGCCGCCGTGCTTCACAGTAGGAATGGCGTGTTAGTGATGATGTGTGATGTTTAGTATCCGTCAAACATAGCGTCTAGTCTGATGGCCAAGAAGCTCAGTTTCAGTTTCATCAGACCAAAGAACATACTTGCAGTTGACCTGAGAGTTTTCTAACAGTTTCTTTACCATGAAGCTTGTGTCCGTCCCCTGACTTATGCTTTATAATAACCTTTACTGGTCTTGTGTCTTCGTGGTGTAGTTCTAGCCAACACTACTGTACTGATTCACCAGTGACTGGACCTTCAGTATCCAGGTGTCTTTACACAACAACCACTTGAGAAACCTTCACTGCACTCAGATGGTCTCCATTTTACTAAACGTGTGACTTGAGGGGGTGAATCCTGATGGAATAACTGTCAGAAAAGCCTCATTAAATTGACCATGATTCAGTGTTGAACAGCGATGAAGCAGTGTTTATGTAGGATCAGCCTACAGTAAATTAATGTAACTTGCCTGAAGTGATAGCAGCACAGCCCAGCGTGTAGCACCAGTACAGACCCGTAGAGGGCGCTGGTGGCTTTTCTCTGTAAACAAATGTGTTTGTAGATCTGATGTGGATCCTCAGTAACCCGTTCCTCCTCCCCGTGTGTTTGCAGAGAGACTTGTCCCATCTGAAGCAGGAGTTCATCAAAGTCTACATGTCGTCCGCGTACTTCCTCCTCCACTCGCCGTCGCTGCCTCGCCACCGCTGGGCCGACCCGTCCTCGGAGGAGCAGCGGGCCAGAGTCGTCTATGCCACCCTGGAAACTCTCAAAAGCCACCAGCACTCCACAGGCCAAGTGGGACGGCCGGAGGTCTTTGTGGACCAAACGCACTCGCACCTGGCCTTCGATATCACGGAGCTGACATTTGACCTCCTCCGTGTTGCTCGGTAGCCAGGATGCGGGTCAACAGTGCCTTTGGGTCGGAGTCGGTTACCCTCACAGTACATTCTGACCTAAAAATTCAACACTTGGTTGGTTTATAAGACGAATAGTGTGCCATATGTACAGTTAGACAAGGCCGGCAATAATCTATATTTTCATTATTGGTAATAAATTCTATATGGCTTCTTCTGTGTAAGAGATCATGAAAAATCAGTCACTGTGGTTCCTAAAACATCACCCAGTGCAACCGTTCATGTACTTTTAATAGATTAGATTACATTTTCGACACGTTACAACACAACTCAGACACACTGGAGCAGTTCTGTGTCGGTTTAACATGAGATTCATTCACAGCAGCACAAATATAGACGATAGTCAGACTTTGCCTCCAGGCTGCTAATAAAAAGCTGACACATAAAGAGCATTTGCATCTTTTTGTACGTTGTGTTTACATGAGATTATGGCTGCTGACTGCCTGAATATTTGTGAAATAAAAGCTTTAAATTATCATGACGCTGAGTCCGCTCACTCCTATTATAGCTGCTACAAAACATGTCGCAGTGAAAAGGGAAGACACTCGTTGTTTGATTTGTAATAAATATCGTTTCAGTATCGGTTGTTGTTTCGGCACCGTCATCTCGACTGGTCACCGAGTGACTGCCGGCATCTCCACCCATTAGTTCAACATCAGCGCGTCTTTGTGTGTGAGCAGTGTAGAGTTACAGGACATCACAACAGGGTTAATAATCAGTCCGCTGACGGCTTTTTATAGGCGGGTATAAAAGAGCCGGAGCAGCGGGAGGTTGGGTCAGTCTGGGCGAAGCGGCTCCACCGTACAGCAGGTTCAGATATATAGATATTAGTGTTCATGGAAATTAGAATGAAACAGCAAAAATGTTTAACAGGCTCTTAATTTGTCTGGGTCATTATTCAGAATGTACAAACTTTAAGGTGTTATTTATCAGAAAAAATTCATTTAAATTGACAAATAATTCAAATTGTGGCCTCCGTGATGTAAGGATAGAACAACAATTGGCTTTAAATTCACTTAAATGGTCCAACACACCACAGCTTCTGTATGAAATAAACACTATTAGTAGAGTTTGTCATATCTGTTCACAGCCAGGTCTCCTGTTTCCAGCCTGGTATGAACACACGACTGTAACTGTGGTGTAAAAAATTAAAAAATATATATTTCTTGAAGAGGGAAACACAAGTTCACTCCCATCCCTAAGTTTGAGTTCATGTTTCAGACAAACTAAAAGCACAAATTCCTTCGTCTCCGTCAGCCTGCATCATGGATTTAATCTTAAAAGTAACTCTTGGTCCACATCTTGACCTCTGAACTTTAAAAGACCTCGTTCTGGACTAAAACACCCCCCGGACAGACCTCCATGAGGGGGGTCCTCCTGAGTGTGTGCAGACTCCTGCTCAAACACATCGGCTCTTTCTTCGCTTCGGTGTTTGCAGGTGAATCATATTCCACATCCTGTATTTCCACATTCCAGCGCTGTTGCCGTGGTGACTGTAAGCAGCGCCGTGGTGACCGTTGGGAAAACTGGATTATCGTCGAGGTAAACGTGGTGGAATATCTGAAAGCAGCAACAGGACGAAGGAGGAGAGAGACTGTTTGAGCAGCGACACAAGACTGACTAGTTTTGTGATTTAAAAAAAAATAAAAAATTTACAACTTTAAGTTTGTCTTGATTGGTAGAAATGATCAAAACCAATGAGGGAGCTGTGTTTTTTTTTTCTTCTTTTTTTTGTGGTTGAAAAGATGTATGAATATAATAAAAAATAAAATATTCCGACAAGTTAAACAGAAAATAATGGTTCTTCTGTAGCATTACATAAACATGCTTTTCACATTTTTACAGTAATTTTTTGGACAATTTATCGTTAAACAGATTTTCCTTTTTTTTTAGGTTTTGATAATGACTAATAAAATAACAGAAAAGTATTAATCCACTTGTAAACAGTTAAAAACAAAAACTAAAAACTAAAAACTGTAAATAACATCCACATAAAAAAATCTTTTCTCTACAAATGGTAATTTTATTTTATTTATTTATTTATTTTTTACATTTGACCATAATATTACATTTTTTCTATGAAATTAGCCCAAAAAACAATAATTATTTTAAATATATTTGTAGTTATTTTTAAATTTAAATAACGTATTTTAAGCATTGAAAATTTATTACAAAAAATTAAAAAATTACACATTTCCCACTTTGTTAAATTTCAATTAATAACCATTTAAACAGTGGATAAAAAAAAAAATTAAATCAAGTTTATTGTCATTTTTCTGTACATACAACAGTAGTACAAACAGGATAACTAATGAATAGCTTATTATAAGATATATACTTATCAACAACAGTATTGATTTACAAGTTGACAGTAAAAAACAAAACAAGAAAAATAAAATGACCCAAACAGTAAATAACATCCATAACAAAAATACAAACTTTTACAAATGGCAGCTTGTTCTTTTACAATGTTTGGCCGTAAAATAACATCTTTCTGTCTATAAATCAGCAAAAGCTATCACTATTTTACAGCAATTGTTCTTACGAGGGAGGGTCTAACCGTAGTTTACCCTAAACGGTGTCACTGCACATGTAGATTAGTGTGATGACGTCAGGAGAATAAAAACTTGTTTTTCTGGACTCTGGGAGGTTTAACAGAAACCTCCATGGATTAAAAGTTTAACAGAGAAACACCAAAACCCGGCTTTGTTTGCAGCTCTCTTTAATAAATGTTGATGACTGATAAAATGCTTCTTTGGGCCTCTTCAGGCTCTTTTGATGAATCTCTGGGTCCTGCATGCTACACAACATACAGCGAATCCGGGTTGTGTTACACCTCCTTAACTACAGTGTGCGATTGTGCAATTGGCTAAACGGATCGGTTTCGGTGTCTTGAGCAAAAAAATAAAAAATTGACATTATTCAGTTGTTTCTTTGGGCTGAGGATCTTTACCCCACAAGGATCAGAAAATCATATCAGCGCTGCTTTGGTTACAGTCTCGCATGAGCTGCGTGGAAGACGCGTCTTTGTTGCATTTGATAACATCACGAGTTATTTGATGCCCCGTTAGGATTTGAAAAATATGCAGGAGACGTGATAATGCACTCAGCACTGGTTAGTCCTGAATAAACTGTAAAGATGGAGACCGTGTGTTGATCAGAATTCAAGACGTGACTGAATTCTGACCATTAATGCACACAGAGGGGACTCACATCACAGACGGACAAACTAAATTGAAACGACAAGACGTTCTCACCCAGAACTCTTTGTGCCCCGAGAGGATTACTGTGTCTGAGGACGAAGGGGAAGAGGTGTGGAGGGCAAGTCGAGCAGGAAAGTGGGAGTTTCCAGTGAGCGTTAAAGGCTGGAAAGATGATCCAGGAAACAAAGAGGTGTAGTTTCTCCCTGTAAACATCCATTCATGTCGAGGTGTGTTGTAGTAAGAAATCAGAGACGGAAGGCTGCACGACGACTCGCTCGAGCTTTTAAATGTGACACATGAGGAAACTATTCAACATAGTGGGCACAGTCACAGAAACTATTAGTTTATATATACAGAAAAGACATTAGAGGTGTTAGATCAGCATTGTGGTGAAGCTACTGCATGAAAGTCCAGATGTTTAAACATCATCGCAGCATCTTAGGTTTTGTTTTTTAGTCCTGGATTGGTTTGTCTTGACAGGAAAGCAGCTGAAATGTTTTGCTGCATATGTTTAATCTTATAACTTTACAAACATACCAGAACGTTTTGCCCGTGAAGCATCCCCACATCATGATGATGCCACCGCCGTGCTTCACACTGGGGCCCAAATCTGCCTGCTTAATGTGTTAAAATGAGAAATACATGACTCATTATTCACGCCTTGGCTCCATAAACCTCCCTTTGATTGCTAGTGGACTTCTTGAAGAAAACAAAATCCATTTAGCTTCTATTAAGCTGCCGTAAACAACATCTACTGCAGTATTTTCACCTTACAGCTGCTGTTTAACACATCCTGAGCAGCGTTAGCACTCATTTGGAGTCGTGTTTGTATCTTCCTGACGAATATGAGTCCAATATTCACTCTCATTTTAATGTTTATTTGGCTTTTTACCTGCTTGAAGCTCCACCGTGTTCAGAGCTGGTGGCTAACTTTGTCTCAGGTGTTGTTGTTTTTTTAAAGAGACCAAAGAAAAGCTGCAGGTTTAAAGAAAAACCAAATAAATGAGCTGAAAGACATTGAAATGTCTGAAGGGAGGTGATCCTAGAAGATGCATCCTTTATAAGATTCTGCAGTGTGCATTCATGAACAAGAGCCAGGACTGACTTTTAGACATGCTGGTGAGGCGTCAGTGTTTGTGGTGGAGGTCAGAGGTGGAGGTCAGCCACAGAGCAGATCTCCTGCAGCTCACTAGATCCAGCTCATACATACAAACAGGGTTCCTCATGTTAATCCTCCGCCCGGCTCACCTCAGCGTCACAGTTCAGACATTTTTTTAAAATAAAAAACGAGAGGTTTCATTATTCGGGATGTAAAACACAATGCATTCTTTATCATTGTGTGTGTGTGTGTGCTGCAGTGTGTAACTACACCCGCCACTGACTAAACTCTTTTGTGTCCTGACGGAGCTGGCAGGGGTTCCCATGGAGGTGTTTGTGTATTCATGTGCGGCCTGTAACCAGATCCAGAACCGAGGAGCTCGTCCAAGGTGTGTCTCTCCTCACACGGCCGGTTTAGTTGGGTTTGTGTGTTTGTCTGGAGGTTAAGATCTGAGCCTCTGACAGTTTTATGTTTCATGATGTGAAAATAAACCATTAAAACACACCCTGGGTGAATTTACAGGCTTTTAATAGAACTGTTGGAGGACTTTGACCAAGACAGACGTTAAAATGTGCTTGAAGGATGACTGGAGCTTGCAGGTAGTTAGTTTAGTAGGAGTGTGTGTTTAAAGATAAGAAGCTATCAGAAGTAGTTCCTTGTATGTAAAAGTACACATCTGGAAACATTAATAGAAACCACAGCTCAGATTAAAGCAGCAGACTGGGTGCAATGTGTCGTTATGATGGCAAGAAAAATATTATATGTATTGATTTTATGTATTATCCCACACTGATAGACATTTAAGTTTTGGATTGTTATATTTAGTGTATTTATTGTTTTGTGTTTTTGTTCCTGCCCATATGCAAAGTAGCTGCTAGCCAACTCTGGATGCAACTACTTTCCTGCACTGTCCCGGCAATAGAAACAAAGAATTAAAGCTAAAATAAAAATTTGATCATTTTATATTACTGTGCAGGCGCGGTGGTTAGCACCGTTGCCTCGCAGCTAGAAGGTCGCCGGTGAGGACACCCGGGATCTTTCTGCGTGGAGTTTGCATGTTCTCCTCGTGCAGCGTGGGTTCTCTCCGAGTTCTCCGGCTTCCTCCCACAAGGTCCAGAAACATGCTGAGGTTAATTGGGAATGTGAATGTGAGTGTGCTTGGTTGTCTGTCTCTAAGTGTAGCCCTGTGATAGACTGGTTACCTGTCCAGGTGAACCTGCCTTCACCCTGAGTCAGCTGGGATAGACTCCAGCCCCCCACCACCCCAGTGAGGATTAAGCGGTGTATAGATAAGACATAAGATGATGTATGGATGTTACTGTACAGGATATTTTAACTTAAAGCTGCTCTCTATGTCCTGTATAATAATAATTGCTCAAATGACTTCATTAGATGTCTGAAGTTTAGCACCGTAGCATCTTTTAGCTTATTGTTTTAAAGCAATATAATCGCTTTTATCTCTCAGTGAAGACAGACGAAGTTAGTGACTAACTTAGACAGAATATTAGAATGACATACATCAGGTTGCCTCCAAACTAAAGGCAATCTGCTTAAACACATACGTATAAACCTGCCTTATGAGACAATATGATACAGCAAGACACAGGACAATACAACATGATATGATACAATATACTACAGTACGATACAATATGCTACAATGTGAAATAATACATAACGATACAATACGGTAGGATACAACATACTACAGTACAGTACGATACAGTAAGATATATCATGATACAATAAGATATAATATAACAGGATACAATATACGACGGTAAGATACAGTATGATGCAATATTAAAAAGATACAAAATGATATGATACAATATAACACGACACAATATACTACAGTCAGATACAATATGATACATTATGTTACAATGTGATATAAAATGATACAATGAGACACCCTTCAGTGTCCCTGTGAGGACTGAGGTGTTGCTCACGTGTCATACCTTCAGTTAGGAAACACAATTACACATTACATTACACATATTACCCAACCAGCGGTGAAACAACGCTGAGAACACCTTGAACTCATTGCACAACCTCACTCAGCGTCAGTCACCACTGTTTAAATAATGTAATTGATGTCGATGACTTCTAATATGTTTGCACTAGGTTTTGTTCACAGCAGTTAATATGGGACAATAGATTGATCTACTGTGTCACCATGATGATGCCGCTACAGCAGCTTTAATGGCATTTAGCAACACATTTATAGGTTTTATAAAATAGATTTCAAATGGAGATGTTGCCTATAATTGCTAATTAAAAATACTACTTCCACTTTAAACACGTGTGTGTTTGTAAGAAGCACCTCATTAACAGATATCGTTCCACGCCGGCAGCCATATTTGACTCTGAATTAAAAAGACTAAAATAAATTTCCCCCCAAACAAAGACAATCAAGGCTCGTCTTTATGTGTCGCCGCCGACATCATGACAATAAAGACCAACTCTGTTTCATTGGTCCCTGACCTCCAGCTTTGTGGCGACACGCTCCAGTGACCTGAGCGGAGGTGAACAGATGAACAGGTTGACTCAGGGCGTGTCAGCATCTGCACAACAAAGCCGGTCGCCCTCGCCGACGGAGACAGCAGCATGAAAAGCCGCTCGCAGAGTGACTCACGGCACGACGTTAAAATGCCGCGGAACCCTCTAAAATACCATTTAGCCGAGTGCGTCATTAGCACAAATCACAGGATGCGTTTAACGAGGACGCAGCCCTCATTCGGAGGCTGTTTTGTTATAAAACATGTTATTATCGTGCAGTTGGCTGGAAATGCGAGCAGACGGTTCAAACATAACATTGAAGCGAATGAGGAATTTTTAACCTTTGAATTTGAGATCGTACAGTTCCAATGTGTCACACAACTTGAAAAACCTTCATTAGAGGTGCAATATTAGTTAAAGGAGCAGTTAATTCATCAGATGTCGTCTTGTAGTTATGAAATGTCCCTTTTATTTACAGTTCCAGGCCTTCTTTGCTTCCTCCAATCACTTCACAGAAACACTTCAGCGTGTAGCAACAGAGATAAAAAAATTCCCCGAGATGAGAAAGGTCAGCGGATCTCACACAATAGGTTTTGTGTACTGTGCAGAGTTTTAATCCGTCAGCGTGGAAACCATCACGCCGTGTTTGGCAGCTTGACACGCTCGGAGACAATCGTTTGTTCTCGCACATATTGTGAGTCACGGGCTGATTGGCATCTGCCATTTTACATGGAAAAAATGCAGGAATAATTTGAGTTTTTTAGGGGGAATTTATCAGTAAATATGAGATTAATCCTCAGATAAAGCTCTAAACTGCTTCTTCTGTGTTGCCAGGTGGAAAACTACAGTGTAGCAGGTGATGAATAAAATCCCAGCCACTCCCAGCCTCCTCCTTCTTCTCTCTGTTTGCTCTGCGTTTGTTCTCCCGTTTCAATTCAAATTGCCTCATCTACCTTTGTGCCCCAGTGTAACCTTTTCCGCCCCGTCCTCCTGCCCTCCCGACGCTTCTCTCCGTCCTGTTCCTCCACATTTAACAAACCAAACATCCTCTCTAAGATTTTCAATTTTTCTGGAACGCTAATAAAAAATACTTGAGGAGGTATGCAGCCCGGTGGGTTCCTGTGCAAACACACAAGACTTCAAAATGACCATAAACTTCCATTTAGCTGTTAAGGGTTAAAAGGGTCAGTCGAGATTTCAGATGATACAAAAATGCTGCAAAAGCTCAATTTTTCTCTGGTTTTATCCTTGATGTTTATCCTGGAGAATTCTCCACAGAACTTGGCAGGTTGGTTGCTCTGAGCATCTTGGAGGAGCTGCTACAGTTTTATCTGTGTGGATTTATTCCGTCTCTTCATGTAATCCAAGTCTGACTCCGTGGTGCTCTGTGGGAGTCGGACCATCTGCTGCAGGAATCCTTGTTTTTCTTGTCGCTGAAGTTACTTCTTCACGACTCTGATCAGACGAGTCCCCGACTGCAGCGTGTAAAGATCTGAACATCCAAAGTGCCTGAAACCTTTGTATAGAAGCGTGACGTAAACTCGATGGCGATTCACTTGCACTAGAGCCATTTCTACCTGAGCCATAACAGAAATCCTACTGGGTCGGGCCAGTTTTACACCTGCTGTATAGTTCCAAATCTGTATCCTGAAGGGGGCCTGTTGTGCTAGTTTATCAGTCGACTAGCATTGCATGATTCACATTTAAAAAGCAACAAACAAACCAAAAATGGACCCTTTATGCAGCACCTCAGTTCATCCACTGACTGACGGAAATCATTTTAGCGCCTGTCTCTTTAAGACCCCTCCATCCCCTCCCCAAAAGAACACTTCTCTCTGATTGGCCGACTTCTGGAAGCCTGCTCAGTGTAAGCACCCAGTCATTGTGAACTGTAGTAGATGACTGTATAAAGAAATCTGTGATGAACTGATGTCAAATTATCACAAAAGTAGGAAAAAAAATGGTTGGAAACCAAATATTCAGCAGTGTGACGAATTAATTTTGTCCTCATAGGGATTACATTGATGTAGTAAGTCTAAATATTTCAAACTTTGGCCACGTTTAATATGAACATCCACCATCGTAGCATCATAACAATATAAGACAAAAGTTGTTTTTATTCATTTGATGAACAAATAAGCCCGTTGTGCTTGAATAAATGAAACCCCAACTGACAAAACTGGTCAAAAAACTGAATTGCTTCCTCTTATCATTTTGCTGAGTTTCCTTTGGGGCTGGTTAAAGCTTGTTTGGAGATGCCAAAAATTCCTCCATGCAGGAAATACTCAGGTTTAAACATGCCTTTAACGAAGCTGTGCCACGTTGGTAAGTAAGTCAGTCAGTGCAAGTAAGTGTGATGGACTGCTTCAAATCTACTTTTTAATGGACAATATGCAACGAGTAAATGATTGCATTTTTCAGTTAGATCGCCCAGCACTGGTTACAATGATTTAGGAAATCCAGCAGGAAGCTCGACTCTCAGCTCTCTTAGAATATCAGTTTGTAGAGAGCATGAATCATGGAAATGAGACTAAAAATAGACACTGGATACAGCGTACGGTTGTTTTAGCCAACCGTTGATGTCCCACCTGACAGACTAGTGTGTCAGAATCTTTTTAAAACTCCTCTTATACCACGTCTCCACCAAACTGGTTCCAGTGCCTGACTTAGCACCAGTTCTTTGTGTT
>NW_007578509.1:159658-171949 GCF_000690725.1 Stegastes partitus | reverse complement strand
GAGCACAGAAACTGAAACAGATGTTTTCAATTCAATTCAATTTTATTTGTATAGCGCATATTTACAACAACAAGTCATCTCATAGCGCTTCACAAAGGCAGAAACAGAAACACCCAACAATCCAAAACATCTGGATTCCCTATAAGCTTCAGCAGTCCAGCTTTCAGTATTTGTTTGGGATTATTTGGAGCTCACTGGCCGGTTCAGTGTGATTCTGTACGTTAAAACTCACATTAAAAGTGATTCTGAGAGAGATATGAACAGGAAACCAAATGTGAAAACAGATAACTCCATGTTCATAAACCTTCAGAAAACCCACTTTTCCATCATTTACCTGAGACAATATCAATTTAGTTGTCTCTATTTTTGCAATTTCTACTGAGTCAAATCCACTCAGCTTTGATATTCTCTCAAGCAAACAACTAAATAAGTTCTTAAAATCTACAAAAATGGACTTATCTGTTTTTGCAAATGCTTCACCCTGATCCCAGAGTCTCCATCCTACTGACTGTCACCCACATGACATCTGCCTTAAACTTGCCTCGCACTCACTTTTTTTGTTTTCATGTAAACAGGGGGACGCGCACAAACACTACAAACACAAGAGGGCAACACACATAAAAACCCAGAGACATCCTCCCCGCTGCGCAAACAAAAGCAAGAAAAGCACCCGTCGGACTGGTCGTCTGAGAATGGATGTGGAGGTGGAGCAGAGAGGAGCTGGGTGGTGGTGGTTGGAAGAGGATGCCCTTTAAAAAGCAGATTAGGACACACATCTCACACTGCACGAGCTCACACACACACTAACACACACTCGCTGAGTCTGGGACTATGGCCTCCACCACCTCGGGTGACGTTCTGCCTTCGGGCGGCAGGATTTTCACCAGCGTTCCCGACGTCTTCTTCATCCCAGAGTTTGTGAGTTTGTCTCAAGATCTTTTTCTTTCATCTGCCTTCTAGCGCTTCTCCTCATCTTCCTCTCCTGTTCTTCTCTATCTTCCTCCTCATCATCACCAGCAGCTCCACTGAGGCGAGACTCTGCTCAGATAAGGATCAGTCTTGTTCTGTCGCGGTGTTTGATCAGCGGAGCCGAGCTAACCCGCCGTGAAGATTAGACGAGTCGATCTGGAGCTATTTTATTAATGATTGTTGGCAAACAGCTACGCTCAGAAAAGGAGCAAATAGTTTCTATGGCAACAGCAAAACAACAAACACAAGCAATTTTGGCAACGAAACCTAAAGAAGTTAAATCTATTCACCTGTAAGACCCACATGATGCAGGAGTATATCCACACATATACTCACAGGGCTCCAGCTGTGCAACCTCTGACATTAATTCGACTTTCACAAAGTTTTTTCTTCCTCCACAGACAGGGCGGTTTGGAAGATTAAATCTATACGACACAGGTGGAAAAACACCTGCAGGTGCCAAATCTAAACCGGTCATCAACTCGCTGCTCTGCACCCTTTTTTCTAGAAACGATCTCAGGAATGGAAATGTACCGACAGCGTTTACGGCTCTGGTCGGAGCTGGAGGTGTGAAATTCAACCGTTGTGGATATTAAAGAAAAAAAAAGGAAAAAAAGGGGCGGGGAGGATGGATGGAGCTGTTTTTTTGGCAAATGCTCTCCTGGAATGAAGCAGAGAGAGAAGCTAGCTTTGCACAGTGAAGATATTTAATGTTTTGGAGGATTTTGGGGGGTTTTGAAGCACATAAAGATCAATGAGACGCCTCCATAGAGCTGCATAGTGTCACACAAATATGTTTAGTTAAAGTCAATCGGGTATGTAGAGGACAGAGGCAGGGCTGAGATGCTGTTTCCCCTCAAACCCAAACTAGTTTTTACACATATGAGAAGCTGAGGAGGTCGTTTTCATTCATAGGATGAGGAGCAGAGCAGCAGATTTCTCAGTGATCAGTGTCAATAACTCAGACGGGTGTTTCCCTGATGGAATGTAATGGAGTTTAATGGGACGGATTCAGCTGATTTTGAGGAAACTGAAACCTCTCCCTCCACCACTTGTTGACATGGAAACGGCGGCTGCACCCAGAGACCCAGGGTCAGAGCCAATCGTTCATCAAAGCCTTTTCAAAGTGGCATAAAACATTTCTCTGCCTCAAATCCGAGCGGGCGAGGCCGGGCTTGTTTCGTACACATGAATCATCGCTGGTCTGAAGAAGGCGTTTCAGTACATGTTGACCTTTAGCTGCGGCTGCAATGGGAATGTTTGATTGGGCAGGGATGTGTTTCTGTGCACGTTTAACAGGCTGCGTTCCCTTTGACCTGGACCAGAGCTGATAACAATCATGTCACATTTCTGATAGGGAGCAGCGGCGATAAGGCTTGTGTAATATTTGCTGATATTACTGCATGTGATTAATGGAGAGTTTGAACGTAGTAACGAGATGTTTTCACAGGAACGGACAATGCTCTGGGTGTTTGCTCACACTGTGAAAGAAAATAATACAATGTAGAAAAAAAATCCGGCAGCAAGGGGAACAGAAATAATATGTAAAAAACAGGAAAATAGTGTAAAGTTCACAAACTGCAAAAAACAGGAAAAAACTGAAAATACTGGCAAATCTGTAAAATAATGATCTTTAAAATGGTTTCAAATACAGTAAAACTGTAACATTTTACAGTCACACATTGTAAAATAATTTATTGCCATTTGTAAAAATACAGATTTTTTTTAAAATGAGGGCACTATGTAGAGTTTTCTTTTTTCCCCATTTTTTTACAAATCAACATGTAAATTATTACATTTTTTCAGTTTTTTAATTTTTTTTAAATTTTATTTTACTAGATATCCATAATATAACAGAGAACTGAGAACAGTAGAAAAAGAAAAAACAAAACAAAACAAACAATAGTGCTAAAAATTGTCCTTTAGAAAAAATACATTATAAAATAACATTTTTATTTATTTATTTACTCATTGATTTATTTATTTAAACTGTTTGGAATTATACTAGACATCTTTAATTAAATTTTTCAAAAAAAGAGGAAAATCTGGAAAATAGCGTTTTTTCAGACAATCTAAATACAGTAAAGTTTAAACTGTTTGGGATTTTATTAGATTTCTTTAATTTGAAAAAAAAAGAAGGAAAATCTGTAAAATATGAGCAGAAAATACAGGATGTTACGAAAGAATGATAGAAAAACAGTCAAACATGGGTAAAACCAGAGATGATCTTTTATTTCTTATGAAGCCAAAACATCTTATTGTAGTTATTACAATCAGCTAATTGCAGCATTATTTTCATTTTAAAGAAAAGCACATTTTGCTTCATATTACGTTGACAAACTCAGTTTAAGTCCACATAACGTCTACATTCTAATCCAGATCAGCGTCGTGGGACATTCTAACCCTGATGTGACGCCGTCATGCAGAACATCTTCAGAGACATTTACTGGGATCTTTTCAGGTGGAAATCAGCCTTTATGGGGTTAAATGAAATTAGCAGGCTGGAGAAATGCAGGTGTGTTGTTTAGTTTAGGGCGGGGCACATTCTTCCTGTTCACACTGAAAGTTGGTTTCTGAGCAAAAAAAAAAGCAGCAGCAAAGCAGCTGGATGGTGAAAAGAACATCCAGACTTTGAACTCATCGTGTTACACAGCTGACTGTGATTCTGAGACATTTTGCAGGAAAAAAAACTTTAACTTTCACTTTGAATGGCTCGGCTGAATGCAGATGAAGACAGATGGAAGACATTTTTATTTACAGCTTCAACGTTTAAGCAAACCCATAAAACACAGAGTTAAATTTCACCATTTCTGCAGTAAATTCAGTGATAAATAAAAGTTCCTGTTGCACTTTGCCCTCAAAATCATCGTCCAGCAGTAAGAAATGGGTCTACAAACATAAAAAAAAGATCTTCTTCAGCTTTTAGATGAAACTGTTGGACTTAGATGGAGCCTAGAAGGAGTTTTCTCTAACTTGCGGCTCTGTTTTTTGTCTTTGGGAACGCTCTCAGAGTAAATTGGTCTCATTTCCGGAGTAAATCTCATGTTCTTGTATAGATCTGTTCTCCACATGCTGCCGTTTGCGCCGACTCTGCTCCTGCACACCTGATATTTGAGGACTCAGTGCTGATTGGCTGATTGAAACACCTGAAACACAATCTGCCTTTTCTGCAGCAGCAGACGTTTCCACTTGTCATGACGAGAAAACCAGCAGCAGCTTTGTCTAAATGACTCCTGATAGTTAATAAAAGACTCTTGTTGCACAAAAAGACAGCGAAGCAGCAAAGCGTCTCAGAGTTTCTCTTATCGGAGAACAAACGCTGGAGGTTTCACGCTCCGTCTAAATGCCAAAAGCTCTTTCAAAGCTCAGTGTTTGTTAAAGGAGGAGACACAAAGAGCGACACAATACGACGACTTAGAGCAGCAACACTGAGTGTGTCGGACCAAAGCTCAGCTCAAAGTTGGTCTCACATGTTGTGACAGAAAACGTTGGGCGTCAGTTTAGGAGATATAATCTGTATTTAACAAAACATCTGGAAAACAACAATAAAAATCTACAGTAAAATGATTATATTGTTATACTAATTAAATACAGGAAAAAATGAGTATTTTTTGTGAAAATGACAGATTTTTAATGTGGATGTTATTCACAGTTTTGGCCAACTTTTTTTTATAATTATTTGTACTTTCTTCTTAATGATTAATATATATTTTTAGACTTTTTAAATACAGTTAAAATTGTGTAATTTTACAGTAAATATTGTAAAAAAAATATTTTGTGTTTATTATTTTTTAATGATTAATCTGTAAATTAACCTTTGGGGTGATTTTACTCGATATTATCTGTAAGTTAACAAAACAGGGAATATCTGTAAAACAATAATAATAAACAGATTTTTTTTGGTGTTGAAATAACAAAAAATATTGAATAAATATATATTTTTTCTAATTATTTATTTATTTTTGTTATTAATGATTAATGTGTAAATTAATCTCTTTTTGGGATTTTTATTGTTTAGATATTTGTTTAAAACAATAATTAATATACTATTTTTTTCTTCTAAACAACGGCACATATCTGTAAAATAATATATTTTCAGTCGATTTAAATACAGTAAAAAATTGTGTAATTTTACAGTAAATATTGTTACATTTTTAAAAAATTCTTGTGTTTATTTCTTATTTTTTTAACCTGTAAATTAACCTTTTTTCAAGGTGATTTTACTGGATATTATATGTAATTTAACAAAACAGGGAAAACCTGTAAAATAACAATAAACTGATAAAAACCATTTATTTTTTACTTTATTTTGTTTTTTACAGTGCACCTCAGTGTGTAGGACGTAGAATCTGGTTGTGTTCAAGTTGGACTCAAACTAAAGAACAACAGTTTTCATATCTTCACCTTCTGCATCCGTCTCAACCCCATAGTTTTTAAAAAATTTGCCTTTTGTGAGTTGAGAACCTCCGACTGCTCATCAGGACTCACGTTCCTGCTGTTTGCTGTGACCAACGCCTGAGCTTTCAGGATCTACAGTTTAACCCCGATCCATCCGTCGCTCATTTCAGCGTCTCCTCCTTCTTCTGCAGGTGTTCGGAGGGCTGGTTTGGATCCTGGTGGCGTCGACTCGGGTCGTTCCGGAGAACCCTCTGGGCTGGGTGATGTTCGTGTCCGTCTTCTGCTTCGTGGGGACGACGCTCTGGTTCTTCATCTTCCTCTGCGGCGCCAATCAGAGCAGCATCTGGCCCTCGCTGGTGAGAAACGACAAGAAGCGTGAAGCTAACGTTCCACAAATATCTTTATATTATCTGTAGTAAAGGCTGTACCAATGAGAGGTGGTCGAGCAGAACTTGTCCTAAAAAAGTTGAGACAAGACGACCCATAAAGAAGTTCTGTTTTCCTGCCTTCGTATCTTCCTATCACCCATCCACCTCCACTTTTCTGGTCTCTTCTTCCCCGTCGTCTCTCCCTCTGCAGGATGTGGGCTTCCATTTCCTGGCCGTGGTTTTCTTCCTCAGCGCGTCGGTGGATCTGGCCTACATCACTTATTTGAACGGATTGTTGATTTTGGTTCCAGAACAGCTCAAAAACTACCGACTGGACATCGCTGCAGTGGTGCGTCCAACACAAACCCGCTTGTCGAGCCACGTTCATGCAACAAGTTTCAACCAAATGCTAGCTGTTTCGTAGCATTTCTAGAAGTAGTTTATTTTGAATTCAGCTTTCACGAGAAGAGACTCAACGTTTTGCTGGTTACTGGCTCTACGATGGGTTCCTTGTTAGAATGTAGTTGCAGTTTTTATCAATAAAACTTCGATTTAAACCCTAAAAATGATCTCTAGGTATCAAAGGTACACATGAAGAAGCCTTTTCTCTGTAAAAATTAGCTGAAAATGGCTTAAACGTAGCTCTACACCATATGCAGATCTAAGAAACCCCAGCTTCTCTCTCTGCTCGCTGCAGCTCCAGCACACCAGCTTTCCTGCAGCTCTGCTCAAACGCCGTGAAACTGCTCTACGATGCACAATTGCAAGTTGCACTATTATAATTCAGCCGTGCAAATGCCAATTCTAAAGAAAAAGGATGATACAGGAAGCCCCGCCCTGCAAAGTGACAGGATTGGCTCGTTAGGTTTGTGATGTCAGAAACCCAGGAAGTCTGAATCTGTGTTTTTCAAACTGCCGTCGGTGCACCGCAGTTTCAATGTGGGAAGACGTAACCGTGGCCTCAACTGCGTATTTCACTCCTGATGTGTCTTCCAGCTTAAAATAATAATTATAAAAGCAACATATGGACATGTTAACAAAAAAAATGAACTTTTAGCGGAGGAGTTGCTCAAAATAAGACTTAGCTTCATTATCTAATCAAGTGTCACCATGCAGTGTGATCCTAAATGAAGCATTTTCTCCATTTTTACATCAGTATTTTCTATTTTTTGGTGTTGAATGTGTGCTAAAGTTGGTTAAATCAGGCATGAGATGAGAATTTTTGCATTTTTTTGACCAAAAGGTTCAACAGAATAAATGAAAAGCTGCAGCTCTGGTGTGACTTGATGCAGAATTTTAAATCGAAATGACAATCATCCACCTCCAAACCTCTGGTGTGCTCTTCCAGGTGATGTCCTACGTCGCCACTCTGCTCTACTTCCTTCACGCCATCTTCTCCGCCATCCGATGGAAGAGCGCCTAAAACCACGACACGAAAGATTAAAAACAAAAAGAACCACATGACCAGACGACCTGTCGCCGGACTAAACACTGAACATCTTTTTTATTTTCAGCAGGACTAACTTGTCACATGAATGACTGGTTCTGGTTCTGTTGTTGAGTTTAAACCTGCACAGTGTCGCCTCACAGTCGCCTCGTTTTTTAACCAGAAAGGTCCGAAAAAACACAAAGAAAATGAACCTTCAAGTGAATAAATGTGATTTAAAGAAGATGGATGAATGTCAATCACTGATTAACTTGCTCTGTAGTTCACCCACATTTTACCTCCAGAACACTGTCAGGTGTTTTTATTTGGATTATTTCTGTAAAAAAAAAGTCATTCACAGCATTTTCTGAAGAATGAGCGCTCAAACTGTGCTGTTATTCTTTTTAAAACTACATTTCCAGTCATGTAAACACAACTAAATGTTTTATTAATCTATTGTTTTGGTGGTTTTTTACTTTTCAGGAGGAATAAACCAATAACTGGACACATAAAACCAAACCTATCTGCATGATGACACACCTCAGTAGATAGATGTTTAATTAAAGTTCAGATACGTACATTTTTAATATGAATCACCGGCAAACATCGACTACAGCTGGACAACAAAATAGTAAATTTGCAACTTCCAGCTTCCTGACTGAAGCAGGATTGTCAGAGATGTCTTGATCCTTTAGTTCCTACAATAAGCCATGTTTTTCCTTTTTTTGTGACCAACAGAAGACAGATGTTCTGTTAAATCCAGTTTCTACACGACGTCTTCCTTTGCTTTAAGGGCTCCGTTTTCATGTACTGTACGGATGAATGTCTGGAATCTGAGACTGTAAATATTTAGATGATTTCACTTTACGGATGTTTTTGGAATCTATGATGTGAAATAAATTAACTGGACGTTCATTCATGTGTCGTGTTTGTTGAGAGAGAAGGAGAAAGGATTATATTCTGTGGAGTTAAAGTCATTTCATTAATATTATTCTGCAGCATGAAGGGATTACGTGACAACAGGATGAATTAATTAAAGAAATAAACTACTGATTGCAGTGTTAGTCTCTCCATTTTAAGTCATATTACATGTATGTTACAAATGCTCTCGTTGCAGCAACATAAAGAACAACTCGGTGAATCCATTCCTGCTTTATTTGGTTCCTGTGATTAAAAAACGAGCAGAATGTGTCCAATCAAAACTGTGAAATACCACAAAGAACCCTCATCTGGTCCTGGTCCAGAGCAGAGTTTAAGTCAGTGATAAATAAACTAAATGAAATGGAACTTTTACGTCCGTTCTCTTCATGAATTTAACGAACCCTCAGGCTGTTTATTCTCCGTCTCTGCTGCCACGCCTGGAATCCTTCAGCTCACTCTCAGGTAGGTGGTGTCAGGATTTCATGGCCCCAGGACGCCAGATTTTCAGGATTCCACTCAACAAAGACCTGAACAAGTGGCTGCTCTACTTCAGCTAACGCTGCATGCAAACATTAATCTACTCTGTGTTTATTTATATACACACACACCTATAAACCGTATTATCACATTATTAAGTTCATGTCACCCCGGCTGGTTTCTCTCCTCCTGCTGCCCTCCAACATAAACGTCATTATTTCCCCACAGAAACCAATCAGAGCTCTGCAGCTAATTAAGTTGATTAACGGCATTAAGAGCAATTATTTCTGATTCTTCATTGTATCTCTGCAGCTTCTCAAGAAAAATTAGATTCCCCCTTTATGCTAAACAACGAGCTGTTTGTTCAGGTTGCAGCCCGATAGTTTTCTGGGTTTTCTCACCATAAATAAAAACACAGAGAGAATTAAAGCAGCTTTAAAAAAAACTAATGAGCTCAATGTAAAGTCAAACAACTGAAACATTAAAATGGTGACGATGACGGAAAATATCTGTAAGATAATGTTATTGAACTGAAATAGAGTAACACGCTGTGATCTTATGGTCACACTGAAAAAGAATGAATCAGTATTTGGAGAAAAAAATGCTGATTTTCAATGTGAAGAATATTTGTTCATTAATTTATTAATAATTAAAAGCTTTGGAATAAAAAAAAAATTATTATTATTATTATTTTTACAATTAACGTAAATTTTTACTTTTTTGTCTGTGGTTTTACTAAATATATTTTGGAATTTACTAAAACAGGAAAATTGATAATATATATAATATTCTAAAAATATCAAAAAAATACTTAATATATTTATTTTCCCTCTATTTTTATTTTTGCTGATTTAAATATATATATTTCTTATTTAAAACAATCAACATGTAAATTCATATTTTTTTGTCTGGGATTGTATGAAATAATATTTACCAAGTTTACCAAAACAGCAAAAAATATAATATGTATAAAATACTTAATATATTTATTTTCTCTCTATTTTTTTTCTGATTTAAAAACAGTAATAAAAAAAAGGTATAGTTGTAAAAGTCAAACATTATTTTGTCAACCGTTGTTAGTAATTTAGTTTTTTTTTTTCAATTTACAGTCAACATGTAAATTAATACTGTTTTCTTATAATTTTACCAGCTCTAATCTATAATGTAACAAAACAGGGAACATTTGTAAAATTATTCTAAATTTAAAAAATATATATATATATACATACATTTATAAACTTAAACTTTCTACAGTGCAGATTAAAATCAATCTTTGTGCCTGTGGGGTTAAAAGTGGAACATCTTCTTCTAGAAAGCCGGTCCTGAGCGTCTATATGTTGAACAGAAGCTCCTGTGTTCAGTCCAAACAGCGGCTGCAGGCTTCAGCTCACTCAGACCTAAAGGCCATGAAGTCGGTTTCACCTGAAAACTCACTGAACTGATTCTTTAGCCAGCAGCAACAATAAAGACGTTTCAGCCGCTGACCCGGGGCGGCCCGAGGCCACCGGATTCCTCCTGTGGCTGTTTCCAAACGCTGCCACAGGTCAGCATGAAGCAGCAGCGTGAAGGCGAAGGGTGTGTCCGGCCGGTTCCAGGGCGAGGAGCTGCTGCTGCTGCTGTGGGAAGGACCTTCCTCCTCCTCCTCCTCCTCACAGCAGCACAACGGGTTTGTCTGCTCGCTATAAGGCTCAGCAGCACCTGCTGGCGCTCCGTTAGTCCGAGCAGAGGGCAGCTCGTGGCTGTTGACTCGACTAGAGGCAGAGATGGCTGCAACCAGTGCTCAGCCAATGGGGAGCCTGCCCAGCGGACTGGGGATCTGCACCACGGCGCCGGACGTCTTCTACCTGCCTGAGCTGGTGAGTGGACCGAGGACCTGGAGGAGGTTCTGTCCAACTTTGGATGCTTTGGTGCAAATCTAGACTTCATAGTTCATCACTTTGGGGTTTTTTCTTTACTTTCATTTGACTGGTTTGATTTTAAAACGTCTTTAATACAAGAAATGAAGAAATCATTTGCAAAAACAGATCAACTGCATCTTCACAGACCTTCAGAAAACACGTCTCCATCGTCTACCTGAGACAACATCAATCAAACTTAACTCTATTGTTGTCATTTCCACTGAGTCTCATCCACTCGGCTTCAGTTTGATGTTTTCTGAAAAACTACAAAAATGGAGGAATCTATTTTTGCAAATGAAGCCTTCAAATACTTTTACAAACTCATTTCATGCCAACATTACAGCATCCTGAGCAAAGAAAATCTAGATTTAAATCTTAAATTTAACTTCTGCACATCAAAAAAACAGCGAGAAGTTGTTTTGATTTTATTGCTGCTGAAACTACAAATAAATATGATTCAGAAGTTGTTTTAAATGACGACTATCAGACTCCATATTCCCAATTAGAGCCTCACTTTTGCATTTTGCAGTTAAAAAATAAACCAAAATTAAACTTCTGCACCCCAAAAACAATTACATTTAGTTTGAATTGAGTGCTGGTGAATCTCCAAATTGATTTTAAATGCACAGTTGATGCAAAAATGTGTGTTTTTTGTAGAAAAGGGAGACAATAAGTCATATTCCCCCCGTGTGGGAGGAGCAGCTCTAAGTTTTCACATCTCACGTTTCGCTCATATTGTGTCCGAGGCGCTGATCTAAAGCAGGAATGCGGTCAACTCGTCTTCTCCCCGAGCGATGACAAAAGATAGAAACTGTCCAACAGCTCACATGCAGACGATTCAGTTTAATAATAGGTTTAATTAAATGATATTTTAGTTTGTTTTGGCTTTTATGAAGACACTGGTGCAAAAAGCTGCGACAGAAGATGTGTTTTAGGTGTTTTGGATGTTTACTCAGATTTCTTGGTGGCTAATCGAGAACGCTTCACCACTAATCTGCACATCAGTTAATTCAGTGATGAAGCAGATCCTCCTGGAAGCTTCTCACTGTGTGTGGAAGCTGCAAAACATCTGGATTAAAACGTCTATTAATGATCGTTAAGGTTATTAAAAATAGGATTCCTCAGTAACAGTTAAACCTCTATTAACATTCATGTACTTGTATTCTAGTTTAAAACATTTCCTTTAGAGAAAACCTCAGGAGACGATTTAAACACTGAGATTTGTTCTGCAAACACCAGCCGTATTGACTTAATGTCAGATAGCTTCATGTGCAGTATTTCCCTTTATGCTAATAATCTTTTATCAGCCCCCAGTAAACAGAACTTTACACATAAATCCCAGTTTATTCTCACCAGTAGCCTGTTGAGCATAAACATTTGCCTTCATTTGCATGTTTTTGTTCACATTTTCACATTTGTCCTCCATTTTCTTGGTCATTACCCACATAAAGTAGATCTACTGAACTCTTTAACTCCCTCTTTTTTGCTAAAGGCTCAGAAACATTTAGTTTATTGACTCTTGGAGTTAAAATAACACCGAGAGCTACGATGTGCTGCTACAGATGACAGTAAAGGAGAGAAAACTGCTGTTTGTTGCTCTGAAAAGTTAAACTTTGTGCTTCCATAAAGTGTTTAATTTAATGATGCCGTTCAAAATGCAGCTGCAGAATTTAGCATCTCAAAGGTTTAAACACTGACTCAGTGATAAAGCTTTTCAATAACGCTGATTTAAATCAGGAAAATGTAAATAAGTCAAACATCTTGAGCTGGCATGCATGTAAGTCTTTTGTCCTGCAGATCATTATTTAAAAGTTTAAAGCAGTACGTGCTGCTC
>NW_007578509.1:117269-157408 GCF_000690725.1 Stegastes partitus | reverse complement strand
GAAGATAACATCAGTTTGTGACGCCCCAGTTTGAATTCTTAATATTTCATGAGCAATAACTTTGTTATTTATGCATTAATGTGTTAATTCCACAGATCTCTTTACATTAACATGTTCATTTTCTTTTGAATGAATGAATGAATGAATGAATGAATGAAGTGAATTTATTTTGAGATGACTTGTTGTTGTAAATATGCGCTATACAAATAAAATTGAATTGAATTGAATTGAATTTTAAACAAACAAAAGAGGAAAAAATATAAAAACAAAAGAAAATAATTTTTAAAAAGAGCAAAAAAAGAGTAATAATATTGCATAATCAAATCATAATGAAATGAAATGAAAAATACTTTACTTATCCCAGAAGGGAAATTCAATTTAAATTAATTATAAATAAATAAATAAATAAATTATAAATATTCAAATAATATTTACAAGTTCGATAAAGGAGCGTGCTCAGTGTTTATGGAAGTAAACATGGTTGGTAACGGTGGAGCGTATCTGCCACTCCCCCGCCGCCACCGATGGTGGAAACAGAAGTGTGAGCGCTAACTAAACTAGCATCAGCAGCCAAGTACTGCCTGTGTGTTCTGGACACTTCCACCCCATCGGAGCGCTGCCCCGGGATGGAAGTGTCCCCCGACTGCTCTGAATATTCTGATATTCATCATTCATTGGGCCTGAACATCCAGAAACCATAAGGTGCTACTGGGACCAGCCCTAGTTTGTCGTGTATCAATGACGTGTAGGTGGGATGAGCGCGACCTGACTGTTCAGACAGAAGTCACCTGGCAAAAGATCAGATACCTGTTGGATTTAGGACCATTTACCTTTGATGTCAACCGATGGGTCTGTGCACAAGCCCACCGATCAGTTAGGCTGAAATCCAGCGATGCGTAGTGTTCTAACAATACACTAGTTATTATAACAACTATGAACAATAAATATTACCAACTAATGAGCCTTCAAGCATCAAGCCCTCCTTGTATCTCCACCTCTGTCTTGACAATCCGACAGCCTTGATATCCGACATAAAAGAAGGTTTTACATTTAGTGTCGGATTATCAAGTCACGACTGTACTTGTTAAATCATTATGTGTTACCAACAAACAAACTAAAAAGTGCCTTAACATGACTTTAAAAGGACTCTAGTGATGCTGCAGCCACTACTCTGTGCTGCTTTGGTGGAAACCCAACATGTTGTCGCTGATCTGTTCAACATCAGGATGTCTTCTCGACATCATGTTAGTAGAAAACATAATCTTTTTTAATAAGCTTCCAACAGATTTAGGGTATTTCAGACATCAGCCTCGGCATGAACATCAGTAAATATGCATATTTCTGGCTTTCGGGTTAATTCTGTGCTACATTTGGGATGATGGAGCTTTAAATCCAGCATGACTCGTCACTTTTAAATGCCATGAATGCTTTCTAAGATACAGCTGTGGTCAGTCTTAGTGCCAGTCCTTTAGGTACACAACACGGCGATAACGTATCACGTTGGATTCCTGAGGGTTTAGAATATGTGGTTAACACTTGAGTAACCTGAAATATTAAACACCGCCCACATGGAACAGGAGAGGAGGGTTTGTTTAGCCAACAGCTACACAGATACGGCCTCTGGTGCTCGTTTGTCGGCTGGATTTTCACCACTTGTTGCATTTTTTTTTACAGTTAAAGGTTCTGCTCAAATTTAGATTGTCTGTTCATGCATCGTCTGACTGATTCTGACTTGATCACACAGAGAAGTTTCAGCTCAGACTGGCAGTAAAACACATTTGATCTGCAGAACATCAGCCTGCATCCAGGTCCGTGTTTGAGCAATAAGAGATAAAATAACGGCAGGTATTATCACAGAACAACAAAGGTTCCATCAGTCAGCTCGGTCCAATTAGACTCAGAGAAAAACAGGCATTTAGGTCGTGTGTTTTGGGGAAAATAATCCGCCTGAAGAGCAGAAACTAAACAGAACTCTGCTGCAGGTGGAGGTTTACGTCTTCAGATTAAACTTTAAAGAGGCAAAAACGAGAGAGAAAATGAGAAGCAGAACAAAATAGTGAAGAAAAGAGCGTTTGATCATCTGTAAATAGGTTTATAAAGTCAAATCTGTTGTTGTTAGTCTGTTTAATCAGCGTCAAGCGGTTCAGGGAAGGAGAAACTTCTACGTTTCAGCTCTTGGAAGCAGCTTTTCTCTGTTTTAAACCCAACATGGTGACAAACTGTTTGAATTCCTGTCAGTCTAGACAGTTAAATGTCATGTTATATGTCAAAACGTTCACACAGAAGTCAATCATCCACCAACTGAACTAAATGTCTCCTTTAATATACACATAGTTTATGACATTTCCTGTAAAGTGGCTGTAGTTTGTGTTTTTACGACCAGCTTTGGTCACATACGGGTTATTGTGTTTTGGGTTTTGACTCCTCAGTGAGCAGGTTTGTGGAGCAGCTGCTCCTCAGTAACACAGCCGGTATTGTTTAAGAGTGATAATAATCCAGTCTGACTAGTTCTGAATGAAGATCGGATGATCAGGTTCTGTTTATGTACGACTGACTGTTACTTCTGTTATCTCTGATGCTCTTCAGCTTAATGAGAAGCTGTCACAACGCTCCGCTTACAGCAGTTTATGTAAAAAGTTTGACATTTTGGGGATTTTATTAAATCACTTTCTGGCGTATGTTTTGATGAGAAGCTTCGCATGAAGACAGGAAAACTTCCTTTATTATGAATTCATAACTTGTTTGTTTTGCACAAACTAAAAGTGTAAAAATGACAAACTACCACTAGTTCTTGCCTCTCAGTAATTACCAGAAAGGTAGTGGAGAACACAGGAAGTTCCTGGTTTACTGCATAACCTCAGTGAATCCTTATATGTTTGTATATCATACTTGGAATAAACCAAACAAACTGGAACAAGCTAATAAAAACTTTAGAAACGATAACTGGCAGGTTTTGCTTCTGTTTCCAGTCACCTTTCTATGCCAGGCTAGGCTAGGCTAGGCTAAGCTAAAAGACTGCTAACTTTCAAAACGATGATTGGCAGGTTTTGCTACTCTTTCCAGATGTCTGTCTATGCTAGGCTAAGCTAAACTAATAAAGCTAAAAGATTGATAACTTTAGAAACGATGATTAGCAGGTTTCACTACTGTTTACAGTCGCCTTTCTATGCTAAGCTAAGCTAAGCTATATGATTACTAGCTTTAGAAATGATAATTTGCAGGTTTAGCTCCTGTGTACAATCTTCTTTTCATGCTAAGCTAAGCTAAAAGACTGCAAACTTTAGAAATGATGATTGTCAGGTTTTGCTTCTGTTTACAGTCTTCTTTTCATGCTAAGCTAAGCTAAGCTGCTAGCTGTAGCCTCATATTTACTGCACAGATTTAAGAGAAGTACCAGTTCTATGATCCAACTCTCCACCAAAAAGTGAATTAAAATATATTTATATTTAATAAATTGTCAGACTATTCCTTTAGGCTTGTATTAAGGTACATGTCCAACTTATTTTTCTTAAAAAAAAAATTTAATTCCAAGCTGTCGTCTTTTGCTTCTTGTACATGTTTCAGAAATTGGTAATATGCTTTGTCTATTCATTTGGTTGTGTATTTTATGGCCTTGTTGCCAAAGATGTTCATCATATTTTCATTCTTCTAACTTTTCACATGTTTATTTTGTCTCAACACCCAAAAAAAAGCCTTAAAAATTGTGGTCTTGTTGAAATACTGTGTCAGCATGTATGAAGTTCAGGATCCTTCCAGCACACACTGATGTAAACCTCAGAAGCCAACCCACTGTCTCTTCATGTTCCTCTCCTTGTGGCTGCAGGTGTTCGGCGGTTTGGTTTGGATCCTGGTGGCGTCGACCCACGTGGACCCTCCGAACCCTCTGGGCTGGGTGATGTTCGTCTCCGTGTTCTGCTTCGTCATGACCTTCCTCTGGACGTCCATCTTCGGCGCTGGAGGTCACAGGAACAGCTCCGGCTGGGCTGCTGCTGTAAGACGGAAACACGACTGAGACGGGAAATAAAACGTGATCAAGTAACGTGTAATATAATTTAACTTGTGTGTGTGTGTGTGCAGGACTTTGCGTACCACGGCCTGGCGGCGTTCTTCTACCTCAGTGCAGGAGTGGACTTGGCCTACATGACCGTCCTGAGTAAAGACACCAAGACACTGAAAATCTACCGGATCGACATCGCTGCTGTGGTGAGCTTCAACAAGTTTAAAACCCGACTTCTATCATAATAAACTGCAGCATGTTTGTTTTTCTTCTTGAAAAACGATTCATATCAGACTGTTATAATTCAAAGCAACACAAAGTTTTTTTTTACAGCAGCTCCAAGAGAGTTTTAAGAAAGAGTTTAACATTTCAGGTATTATGATTTAGATTTTTTTGCCCAGATTTAGATGAAGTGATTGATGCTGCTGGTGTCTGTATGTTAAATTTGAAAAAATAAGCAATTTTACAGATTTTTTTTTGTATTTTTGTATTTATTTTTTAAAATATCAATAAAATAAAAGAAAGTATGAACTTATGCTACAAAAAAAGGATAACAAACAAATAAATAAATATTTAAAACATGTAAATAATGAAAATAAAATAAAAATAAACAAAAAATATTTGACATATTAAAAAACTGTTAAAATACAAACGTGTAACGTCACAAATCTTTCCTTTTATTTATTTTTTACTTTTACTAATAAGTTCACATTTATCGGTGTAATTATATTTCTATAATTAGATACAATTTCTGCAACAGAGAGATATTGGTTATTTAATTTCATGTTGATTTGTTTGTTAAATGAGAGATATGTTCAAATAATTACTGACGTTTCTCAGCATGAATAAATAAAATAATAAATAAATAAAATAAAACAAATAATGTCTTTTCATCAGTCTGTAAGCAGAAAAATAAAGAAAAAATGAGATGCTAATTTTTTTATTTAAACCCAATTTTAGAATCTTAAAACATGAGTTCTCATAACTTATAATCTTAAAACATTTTGATGTAAAATAAGCTGAATGAATGAACGACTGAGAGTTCACTGAACTTAATAAATTAAGTTTATAAGAAACAAAACAACTAAACTGGCTTCGTTCAAGTGTCCCAGAGACTCTTTAGGAAACGTGAATGCTGCTGTGTGTCATTAACACACTTTTCATAATAATCCAAACAGGGTGGAGACGCCTGAATGAAGAAGAAGCTCGTTAAACTCAGTAAAGTCTGTAACCACCGTCTATGTGACTCGCTGATTCAATTCAATAAGTTTATGCAACTTCTCAGGTTCAATTTAACTCAGCTAGTTTCACACTTTCACAATGTGACTTTGAGCTTTTTATTTCATTTATCTGAGCAGGTAAAAATGTTTGAGAATTATTTGCAAACACGACCTGGTCAAGAGGCGCCATGCAGCAGGAACAGACACACATGTACATTACAGACACATAAACAGAACAGAGTAACAATAAACAAGCAGGAATGTTAGGATTCAGTCTAGTAGGGATCCAACACAGGGATAGGTGGTTAGAAAACAGGGATTTAATCAGGCTGCAGGGGAACAAGGGAAGCATGTGAGGGAAGCCGAATGAGGGAGTGAGGTCCAGGAGAGAACGGCTGAGGCTGCAGCTCGGCTGCAGAAGCCGGGCCGGGGAACACGTCGGTCCGTCGGGGAGGTTCTGGTAGCAAAACGCAGACAAAGATAACAGCAAGAGCAAACACGCTGGCCGATTACCACTCGAGGGAGAACAATCCACAGGTGGAGGCAGGCTTTTATCCAGCACTGATTACTGATGAACCTCAGGTGTGGGAGAGACTGAGTGAGACCAGAAACCCCACCCAGCCTGGAAAACGCCGTCAGCCACAAAAACAACCGGGACATACACTAAACAGAGCTTCACAACAATAAAACGAATAAATAAAGTGAAAAACGATGTGCATGAGGTGTAACAAAGTGTGTGTGTACATATATATAAGTGTGTAAGTAAAGTCCGCTCGCTGCTGCAAAGGAGTTAAAACTAGTCGAAGTATTGGGGATGATGAGCTCGATGTATTCACCAGACCCGATACGATAAGAGAGGACAGGTACTAACGAACCAGCTGAAGCTCACTCGTGTCGTTTGTTCGTTGGTCTCAGGTGTTCTGCTTCCTGGCCACGCTGCTCTACTTCATCCACGCCATCCTCTCGGCCATCCGGTGGAAAAACTTTTGAAGACCACAGATCTGCCTGAATACTGCTCATCTCCTCATGTGTCCGTGTGTTTGTGTGTGTGTGAATGTGTAAATGTGTGTGTGTGTGTGTGTGTGTGTTTAACCACTTTTTGTGGAGGTTGAGACTTTTTTTAAAAATTTAAATCTTACAGGAAAGAATGTTGATTGATCTTCTAGAAATGTCACGCTGTGTGTAAAGAGTAAACGATCAATGAAGTGCCGTCACTATTGTTTCACCACAAATCCTTTCCAGCCACTGATCATTTATTATATTTGACAGATTGCCTCATTTATGAAAACAATCTTTTTAGATAATTAGATTTTATTACTGCAGACTGAGATTAAATGCACACGATTAGAAATTAGCAATAAATCTCATATTTTATGTTTCTTGTTATCTGTGTTGAAAATGTTCAAATATTCTGTCTGGACTCAAACAACAAACATGAGAAGTTGTTGAAGAAGCTGTTTTTTCTTTTCGTATTACACGTATTTCAGAAAATGAACCAACTAGATGAGTTCATGTTGAAGGATTCACTTTGTATAGTTTTGCCATATTTTGTATTCTCGAGATTAAAACACGAAACTGATGCACGTTTGTCCGCGTCCTTCTGTTTCCTCGATTTGAACTAACTTGGATTTCATTTGTGCACGTTGGAGTTTTGGTTTATTGCTCAGGGCTGCAAGGTGGTTAGCACCGTCGCCTCGCAGCTAGGAGGTCGCCGGTTTGCTTCCCGGTGAGGACACCTGGGATCTTTCTGCGTGGAGTCTCCATGTTCTCCCCGTGCAGCGTGGGTTCTCTCCGGGTTCTCCAGCTTCCTCTCACAAGGTCCAAAAACATGTTGAGGTTAATTGGTGATTCTAAATGTGAATGTGCTTGGTTGTCTGTCTCTAAGTGTAGCCCTGATCGAGCTCAGTTACCTATAATACGCTGATGACACAACTTTTTATGTCATTGTCCCCGTAAGATATAAATCTTACGTTTTCAGAGTGCTAGCCAGATATTTTTACCGTTTTTTAGGTACTGAGTGATGCTGCTTTAAATTTCTATGCAGTCTACCTGTTTTTATAGAATATATTATGCAAATAGTCAGTTACACTTTTCACAGTTATTTTTTATGAGCACAGAATCCTCTTGATGAAATGAGACACAAGTAAATAAAAACATTTCCTTCCATTTTAAATTATTCAGATATTCTCTGTCTCTAAGTGTAGCCCTGTGATAGACTGGTGACCTGTCCAGGTGAACCTGCCTTCACCCTGAGTCAGCTGGGATAGACTCCAGCCCCCTAAGACCCTAGTGAGGATTAAGCGGTGTATAGATGATGGATGGATGGGTTTATTGCTCAGAATGCAATGGGTTAGTTCAGACCGATCAACTTCGGTCCACAGAGTCTAAATCCGGCCACACATGAACCCGTGAGCAAATATTGACTTCATTCTTTTCTTTAGTTGCAGCTGATAAACAGGATAAGAGTCGCTGGAGGTATTTCAGCTGCTATGTTCAGAATTTGGAAAACAAGTTTGCAGAACGCTATCAGGGGAGAGGGCAGCATTTTTCAGTTTTATTTTGTGAAAAAATAAACTTGCAATCGTTACTCTGAAGTGAAATTCAGCTCATGTTTTCTTCTGAAATCGCTCAACAGGTGGATTGACATTAAATCCTCAAAGCAGCTGGTTCAAATTTTTTAAATATTAAACATCAGTTTCATCCACAGCACTGAAGGACGTCTCTATCCGTGTTCTGACCCATTAACCGGTTTTGTTTTTCTCATTAATAATGTCTTATTGATGTTCTGTTATTGTGCTCACAGCCTGAAGGCCGCCGCGCTTTGCTAATTTAAACCCCTTTTCTCTTCAAGTCGCTGCTTTTCTAATGAGGTTTTAATGAGCATGAAGCCTCAGCACTTCAGACTGGAATCAGAGACACGCTGGAGTGAATATTTTTGTTTCATACGAAGCAGCAGCAGCATCAAAAACAGAAACAGGAAGTGTTCAGTTAGTCGACTATTTTATGTGTTGAAGCGTCTAAATAATCTCGAGTGGTGCAATCAGCCGGGCTCACACAGAACACTCTGAAGGAATGAGATGTGAGTTCAAGCCCCACCGGGAGGATTTCTGTATTTTGAACAGAGATATTACTAAATCATCAGCTCAGTGCAGATCACAGGCTTTATATTAACACGACGTCTCCTCGAAAGCGAAGCCAAAGCATCACAGAAACTTCCATCTTGCAAAGACGGAGTCTGCAGACAGCAAGCCAACAACACGACTAGTCTACGGGGAAAAGCAGTTTGTGTTTAGCCAAAAAACAAGCAGCGACTAATTGTTTTTAATGTAGGAAATTATTAGAAAGTGTCCACGACAGACAAACAACAGTCCAAGCAGCCGGTAGGAGAGAGTTTAACCGTCATAACTACTCAGCAGAGTCTTGTTGGAAATCAGAATCACAACAATCAGAATCAGATGTTTTGCAAAGTAGGTTTTCACTCAGGAGGAACCTGACCTGATGTTTGGTGACGAACGCTGACAAGTAGAACATTCGAAATGAAGGAGAAAAAGATTTAAAGAAAGCATGTTCTGCAAGATGGCTCGGTGGTTAGCACCGTCTCCTCACAGCTAGAAGGTCGCTGGTTAACGTCCTGGTGAGGACACCCGGGATCTTTCTGCGTGGAGTCTCCATGTTCTCCCCGTGCAGCGTGGGTTCCTCCTAAAAACATGTTGAGGTTAATTGGTGATTGTAAATTGTCCGTAGGTGTGAATGTGAGTGTGCTTGGTTGTCTGTCTCTAAGTGTAGCCCTGTGATAGACTGGTTACCTGTCCAGGTGAACCAGAAACCTCAGACCTGTAACAAGTTCCAGCTCATTGTTTGCTCTTTGCTGCTACACTTTATGACTCTACAGATATAACGAGCGTTATTTGATAAATCAGACTGAAAGGTGATGTTTTAAAGGTTCATACTTTATTTTATTTGTACACACAGTATTTTGCAACACGTCCACGTGGATCAGGAGGGTTTCTACACTTGTTGACGCTCATCCGCTTGTACCAGGTCAATCTGGATCGTGTTCAGAAACATCTGAACTTCAGACCTTTGTTGACCAAACAGACATTTACAAACGGCTGCATGTGGAGATCCTCAATGACAACTGACTGAAATGTTCCAAAGCCAAAAGTCAGACCTTCAGTCCGACTCTCCTGACCTCCATCAGTCCCGACCTTCTGTCCGGTTCTCTGACCCAAACCCTGATTGGCTACCAGATGGTGCGTTTGACGCCCGCCCAGGCCGAGCGCTTCATTCCCTGCGCCGCTTTAACGTCGTCGTAGTTCAGCCGGGTGTTCGGGATGTCGTCCTTGGACTCCGGGTTGGGTCGCGCTCCGTCTTTGGGACTGGCCACCAACATGGGGATCGGGCCTCGCTGCTCCTGGAACTCCACGACGTGCAGCTGCTTCCTGTTGGCCAGCTGCTGGTGGGTTTCCTGCAGGAGGAGACGGTGAAGAGACGTAAGGGGAGGAGGAGGAGAAGGAGTCGTGAAGTACATCGAGTTTGTTTTCCCTGAACGGCGCCAGAGTTTGGATCTCTGACGTGATCGACCAGAAAAACCTTTACAAAGACAGAAACAGTGAAAGACCAGCTGCTGTTCTTGATATCAAACAAGTAAAGCATCTGTAAAGACTATTTATATATTAACAACGGCTATTTCACTATATTTATTTGACACATTCAGACTCTCTTTTAACTGCAAGACGCCCCTTTTCATGTCAACAAACACACTAAACACCTCCCAGAAGAGAAAATATGCAATGATATCTCCATATTTTAACTATACTGCAGTGTAAACATGCAGCTTCTCATCCTACCTTCAAGTCTAGTTATTTGGACCATGTCTAAATATCTTTAATTTCCATCAGTCAGATGACATGACGCATCAACGGTGCTTTTTCTAAGACAAAACGGTCAGTTTTCAGACACAGCAGGCAAAAAAACAACCGTAAACTACCTGCTGAGCACCAAACACCTGACAGACAAAGCGAGCGACTCGCTGAGGAGCATTTAGCAGCTAAACAGCCTCGTATTTCCCTCAGGAGACGGTGGAGACGCAGCTAAAAGTAGAAAACACTCAGGTGGACACAAACACAACTGGATGAGCAGTTAGCTGAGAAACACCACAGTACCGGTGACTTTGTAGACTTCAGCCAATCACAGATCTCTTCAACCAGATCAGGTGACCTGTCTGAGTATGTGACTCTTGAACTCTTATTCTCATCCAGAGGGAGGATCTTAGGAATTCTGGCTTGTTTATTTTGTGCCTTTTCCAGATTTCTACCTCCTGCTAGGGCTGGACCCGAATAGCCGAATAGCCGTCTATTCGTTCGCTGTGCTGAAATCGGGATATAAAGTTTGATCTACGAATATTCCCCCCTCCGCTGCCGCCACTGATGGCGGATACAGTACGCTGACCGCTGATATTCGTCATTAATTGGGGCAAAATATCCAGAGAACAGAAATTACTATTTGGACCAGGCCTACCTCCTGCAGCTTTGACTTGTAAGAACACATGTCACTGTTGTACCTAAAGCACTCAAAGATGCTCATTTTACACCTTAGCAAGTGCTGAAAATGAGACTTTTGAACACATTTTAAAGACCTGCTTCACACCAGTGCATCATACTTTTCTGAAGTTGGACATTTCTGCATTGCAAATAGTTTTTTTGATTGATCTTAGGAAATATTGTAATTATTCCAGATGTAGGATTTCTGATTTTCATGAACCATGGACATCAAAATGAAACAAAAACCCTGAAATATTTCATTTAATGTGTAATGAATATAGAATATGTAAAAGTTTACCTTTTCGACTCAAATTACAAACAGAAAAATTGACTTTTTGTTCAATTTCTTTTGGTTTTGGACCTCTATTTATAGCAGGGCATGACATTTTCACTTGTTTCCACTCATTTCTGAACACCTTCACCCAAAGAAACTCTCCTTCCACGCCTACAAGCCCTCACCTGGCTGGCCAGTCCAGTGAAGAAGGCTCGCGTGATGTTGAGGAGGTTGATGGATCCCTCCACTTTGCAGTACATGTCTGTGATGCCGATCAGCTTGCACAGAGTGATGACGGCGCGGTGGCAGCGGAGGCCGTAACCTGCAGAAGACAGGAGGTTCAATGAATGCGGTTCACAGTAACACAGCTAAACATGCAAAAACGTAAAACTAAGCCACACAGGAAAGCATTTCTACAGCTTTACCTTCGTTCTGTTTCCTCATGCGCAGCTTCGTCCTCTTGTACTTGGACTCAATGTCGTGGTAAACTGTCGGGAGAGAGAACAGCAGCTGCATCACGGCCGGCAGAAAGAGGCGAGAGCAAACAGACGCAACAAACAGACAGGAATGATCCTCGTCTCCAAGTGGAAGCGCTCGTGTTTTGTTCTGCATCTTTTCCCCCTGTTCTCCCTCAGGTCTCCGCTTCCTCTACCTGCCCACCAGATGTCCTTCCACATGGCAGCGTCCTCGGCTCGCCGCAGCAGCTGTGGCTCATTAGTTATTCAGACACATGCAGTCCCCGAGTGGGAGCCGCCGGATGAAGCAAACTCCACAACTTCAGGTTCAAATCTTAAGGCTGCCGTCCCCGTGTCCTCCAGACATCTAGTTTTAATTTAGCACGCTTAATAAGTTTGGTTTTCTGCCGAGATGCTGCACGAAAACAGAAGGATGCTGTTTTTGGAGGAGGGGGGATTGAACGGACGGGACTGATGAGAGGAGTAAAATTAGCATATTTGGTTCTCGGGGGATGCGTCCTGCTGCGTGAAGGAATCTAAAATGGAAAACTAAATGTCAAATACACACACAAGCAGCGACGCACATTGAGAGGAAGCATTTGCTGCGACTGCGGGAGGTCCGGCTTCATCTTGCGAAGAGATAAAGTCAGATGGAAAGACGCAGATTCCTCCTTGAAAAGCTTCTTTCATATATCAGTGATGGGAAGATTCAAATAAAAGTCTGACTTAAACCAAAAGGACATCAGTTTTGAAATCGCTCGTGTGGCTAATCTGCAGGTCAAGAGGTTGTGTTTTCGATCGACAAAAGGTAGAAAAACGGCCAAAACAGACACAACTAAACTCGCTGTCCTATTCAAATGAATTCATACTCGCTTCACATTTCTTTTAAACTCCACTGAAGCCACATAAATATTCACTCTTGATCTGAGAGAGTCCCGACAACCTTAACAACAAACTGGAAGGTCGACGCAAGTTCAACATAGTCAGGCTTTGTTTGTGTTCGCTGGCTTGACAAAACCTAAACTCGATTCAAAGATAACTGGTACCGCTGTGTGTGTCTGTGGAGATTCTCAGTCCTCCAGGTCACGGTTGTTCTGGTAGATTAATCGAAGCAACTGGACTTCCTTGAGTTAGCTTGATCAGAAGTTTTGGTGTCAATGAGTGCTGCTTCAAACTAAGCACCTACATAGCCTGATAAAGAAAACCTGGTTTAACAAAGACACATAGTGGTGTTCTTGTAGTTTAATCGTAGCAACTGGACTTGCTTGGGTTTCTTGAAGACGTTCCACCTCTCATCCAAGAGGCTTCATCAGTTCTGGCTGACTAGTTGGGAGTTCCAGATACTTCATTAACTTCTTTAGGAGCCACTAAACACTTGAGTTTCAGTTTCAACTGGGGCTTTGTTGCTCCTCCCCCTCGTTAACAACACCTCATTAGCAACAAACCCCCAGCTGAAACCGAATATCAAGTGTGAATGGTTCCTTCTCCCAACTCGTCAGTCAGAACTGATGAAGCCTCTTGGATGAGAGGTGGAACGTCTTCAAGGAACTCAAGCAGTTGCTACGATTAAACCACAAGAACACCACTGTGTGTCTTTGTTAAACCAGGTTTTCTTTATCAGGCTATGTAGCTGAAGCATCATTTGAAACACTCATTGACTTCTGATCGAGCTAACTTTGGCGTTAGCTCGCTAAGCATCAAACAGATAGCTTAAAATCCTGCAAAATTGCTGTTACAATTAAAAAAGAGGTTACTGAAATTAAAAAAAACATGATCTGAAAGCGATCAGATTGTGTGATGATGACATTCGGACGAGGACGTAAACAAACAACCAATCAAGCAGACAGGTTGCAGATGGTCGCGCAGAGAGAGCTGGCGGGCGGCGCGTTGTTTCTACGAACCTGCAAAAACTAAATGTAACACGGTTTTGAAGTCAAGCTGGGAGGAAACGCTGAACCACACACACACACACACACACACACACACACACACACACACACACACCTCCTGTCTGGTTGGAGGCCAAAGGAGGAAGCTAACTTTCTCCTCCGGTGGGCGCGTTGGAGGCCGATGACTCACTCACATTAATCTTTCTGGCTCTGCCCTCCAGCAGCAGCAGCAAGAAGCCAAGTGGAGCTTTACAAAAAAAAAAAGTACAAGCGGTGCATTTTAACTCTCGTACCTTTCTTCGCAAATCCATTTTTGGGATTATGTCGCCTGTGAGAGTACAAGCAGGTAAAAGGACGAGAGGAGTGAAGGAGACGGAGAGGGAGTGGAAGTAACAGAGTTGTGGAGTGGAAGAGGATATTCAGTTCCATTCACTCGTTTTTAACTCATAGAAAATGTCCGGTGACTCGCTGTAGGAGCACTCTGACAGCTCGGATCAACTCCTGCTGAAACCAAAATATGAACCTCAAGTTGAGTTTGACTTAGAAACATCCAGTCACACCTAAAACTGTGCTGCTAACCGGCAGTGAGCAGCGCCACAGCGTTGATATCAGATGCTTCTTGGATTTGGGGTCAGTTTTTGTGCACCTTGGATGCAAAGTTTATTTCTATGCACCACATTAAGCCATCATTTTTTCATGCATGTTCTGCAATTTACAGTTTTTAATGCATCTGAGGATTTTTCCACAGGACTTTTCTACCAGATTATTTCATATTTGCACGTCTCCCTCTGTGCCTTTATAAATGCTGCCTGATCGTGTGAAAGCACCGAGCGCTGCTGCTTAACTTTTTTGCAACGACAATAAAGGAATTCTGTTCTTTTCTTTTCTAATTTTGGATGAACTTTGGCATCGTGTTCTGAATCTGCGACATCACCATCGCAACGGCAGCTGAGGCTCATGGGTATCGTAGTTTTTGGAGGCATCCCTGATGGCAAACTGACAGATAAAACATGATAAACATGGAGGAGTTTTGTACTTCTCTGCTGAGGATTTCCTTCAAAGAAAGAGTCACTTAGATTACCTTAAAAACAACAAAAAACCCTGCATGTGCTCACCTTTGCCAGTTTTACCTCATTAATATGCAAACATCTGCAGCGAGACGCACCACCATAACCCAAAACAAAGGCTTATATTGCACTAATGCAGCTGTTAAACTGATCATTGACTTATAAGTTTCACAAGTGATGCTGTTGTTTTGTAATTGATTAAAGTTTCATTTAAACACCACAGCAAAGGTGATTAATTAGTTTTAACCCTGAATATATGCAAATAAAATGCCAATTAATCAATAAAATGCGCCCTACGTGTCCTTTATTTCAATTTAGATAAATAGCAAAAGCAACGACTGGGGATTTTTATTTAATTATTGGGAAGTTTCTTCTTTAATTTAACCCTTTAACTGTGGTCCCGTGATGAAGACATGTCAGTAAAATCACCCGTCTGAGGCAGACAGAAGATAATCAGCGGAGATTTTTCATCCTCAAGTGTTTGTCTTTGCAGATCGACTCACAGCAATTTGGGGAAAATCAGAGCTCCTTCGTTAATGTGCAAATTTATGCAGCAAGGTGCTCCGAAATGTATTCACATCATATGTTCCATGAAGTTTAGTCTTGTGTCTACAGCGTCACAAACAGAAACTGAAGACGAGGTAAAACAGATGAAAGAAGGAGACGACAACAAAGAAATGATGTGACTGAGCGACTGGAGCGACTGGAGTGACTTACTGGTGTGGTTGTTGCATCGCTCGATGTAGTACAGGTAGTGGATGGCTCTGTTCTTGGCCTGCAGGTCACAGTAACACAAACACAGACTGGAGGTTATTTGGTGTTAGGATGGAAAGACTGGTGACAGCTAGAGACAAATGACTGTTTAAAGGCAAATAATATGATATTAGTCACGTAAAAAACTATGCAATCAATCATCATAAGATAAGATAAGACAAGATACGATAAGATAATCCTCTATTACAGAGAAATTACATTTACAGTTACATCCCGTCCAAGAAACATACTGAACTACATGACAGCTAGACTGAGAATTTGGTTCTAAAGCAGTCCAGATGTGCCTGAACTGACTTCAATTATGCCTTTAATTACAGGAATACCAGTTACATAACACTGATCTACACCCATTTTGGTGTCTAAGTTTTTTGAGCTGATTTTGGACAATTGCAATGCGCTGAATCCAAATATGACATCGGTTTTGCTCACCGAGGTCAACATTTTGATTTGATGAAACATGCAATTTGCTTGTATTTACCTTTACAGATGTTTACGCTCGTCAACTTTTGGATCATTTAGATTATGAAAAGGATTAGAAAATGAATTTTGTTCCTCTAAAATCCGATTTCATATGAGAAATACTAAAATAAATCAATCGCTAATGTCAAAAAATGTGATTGATTTAGTGCTAAAATCAATTTTTTTTAAATATCGAGTTGGCATAAAAACCTGACCTGATACAGAAAAAGCAGATTTTTGGATTCAGCGTCGCAAAAATGTTCTAAATCAGTTAAAAAAATCCTAAACACCTTAAAAAAAACAAACATGTTTTTGTAACCCAGTTTAATCTACATAGTTACTCAACTATTTTTTTTTTTATTTGTGTTTGGATTTCATACATAAAACTATAAATGTGGACCAATTAATTCTGATGCAGTTTAATCAGCGGTCATTCGGGTGTTTCATTAAAGGAGGTTATTAATTCTGTAGGTTTTAGTGGGAACTGAATGCCCCGTGGCCGTTTATCACTCAGCTGTATTTAAAAACCATCAATTGAAACAAACTGGAGATAAACACAAAACCTGATTCCTGAACTTGGACTAGAAACAGCTGTGTGGTCTTACCTTCCTCAGGGCTGTGTTTCTGTCTGCCGCTTTACCCAACGCAAAGCCTGGAAGGACGGAAGGGAAAAAACACTTGTGATGAACACAGCGAGGTCAGCGAGCAGTGAAGATGGAAAGTTTATAGTATTATGTCTGTATTATGACCGGAGCAGCCTGAAGCAGAAGTCACAGCTCGTAATGTCTGCAGCGATTGAGAGCCTTTAAGGTAATAAACAGCGACGATGTCTAAGCAAAGCAGCTCTTTGTAAGAAGAGGCTGAAGGCAGGTGAGTGTGAGAAGAGCTTCCTGGGTAGTTTTTCCTGCTGTTTTCGAACAAACACACCGACGCTATTGAAATATAATTCTGTTTGTTGCTTATTTACTGAATTCAAAAAACGTATATTTATTTGCAGACTCGTCTCAGCTCCTGGTTTCTATTGTAATGGACTTTTCAGTTTTTTACAGAACCTGGTTGCTGCACACAATATATTTTTAGTGAAGTTTTGAATGAGACACACGTAGAATAAAGTGATTTCAATGAGATTTAACTGTTCTAAGTGTTGATTTGGTTACATTTTTCACAGAAAAGGATGAAAATCTGATCATTCTCTCTGTGTTACACCTTCCAGCTCTCATAAATGCTGTCATATGGGTGATTTCTTCAAAAAACACAACATGTCTTTTAAACCTGCCAGCAGGTTTCGGGTTTTTAAAGGGTTTAGCGAGATTCAAACCTGCAGCTCCTTTGCCGTTTCCCACGGCGACCAGACAGCTGAGGGACCTCTTCCTGCCCTCCTTGGCCGTCATGTTGAACACGGTCTTCACCTGCAAAACAACAACCACACATAAATAACATCCCCCGACACCCTGAAGCTCCCGTTGGGCCGCCACGCTGAACATATCCACAGACGACACACACCAGATGTTTCTGCACATAATCTGAGTGCGTCCTCTGTCATGCGGCTTCTTAAAGACGACGTCGTCCTGCTGACCCTTGGCGTGCGGCGGAGCGGTTTGCAGCCGAGTGTGAAGGGCTGCGTTGAGGATCAGCGACTCCGGAAAATGGTGCATCGTCCCCCCTAAGGAGAGGTTCTGCTCCGAAAACTTCCAGGTCTCGTTCACGGACAGCAGGAGGTCGATTAGAGCAACAGTTTATCAGCTCGTCTACCTCCAGATGCTCCCCCGTCGTCATGAGTTAGTGACCGAAAGAACGAGATCGCAGAAGGAGACGAGCCTCCTGCATGGAGTCTGAGGAGCCCAGGTACGAAGGGGGAGGTCAGAGCAGCACCACGGCTCTATCGGGTTGGATGAAGCCTGCTGAGGTGGTTTAAGCTGTTCTGGGTGCACCAAACTGGGAGGAGACCAGGAGGCAAACCCCATTTACTCCAGAAGGATTGTATATCTGTTGTGATCTGATGCAGTTAGCCAAGGATCAGGACACTTGTGCCTTCAGTACCCTCTTCCAGATAAGCTGAGGTGGATAAATATGACTTAATGTTATTACTGATGCTGCTCATTATGTGCTCTTCTAGCTATCGACAAAGTCCAATCAATCAGACCAACACAGCAGCCGATCAGTTTAATTAAAAGTCCTTCACTGATTAAAACAACATGTGACAGTTTATTTAAATCCTTTTCCAGTTGTTGATTTAACCCTAAAAATGCATCTCAGTGAATCAAAGTGGCACTTTTTCCCCATGAAAATGATCCCTTCTCTCTAAAATGTGCAGATACACAACATCCCTGCCTCTCCTTCCGCCCTCAGTGCAGCTCAAGCACACCAGCTCACCCACGACTCTGCTCAAACACTGCGAACCACTCTACATGCCGACAAACTGCTATTAATTCAGCCAATACGTGTCGAAACTGATTCTGGAGATTGACACAGAAAGCTCCATCCTGATTGGTTGCTTGGGTTTGTGACATATGAAACACAGGAAGTTTGAATCTGTGCTTTTGAGACTGTTACTGGTACGCTGCAGTTCTGAGGTGGAAATGTTCAAGCATAGTGTTGACAGCCTGTTTAACCCATGATATGTCTGCCAACACTTAAATAAAGCAACATCTGGAATTAAAAAACACAATTTTCACCGGGATCCTTAACTTCTTGTATGTGAAAATGCCTTATTTTAGATTTCGGGTTATTATTCTTGCAATGCATGTTTGTTCAACTTGTCTCCACGCTCTCAAAATGTCAGTTTTCTTTCACTACATCAGACGGTTAAAGCATTTCGCCGTGTGTTTATGTGTGTGTTGTCAATCCACATCCGAATGCCCATCCAGATCTAAGTGACTTCCATTGATCTGTGAGTAAACAGAGCTCTAGTTCTCTCTCTCACACTCCTCGTCTTATCACACAAGCTGATCAACTGCCTGCAGAAACAGTCTGAAACACCAGGGGGCAGCAGAGACACACCGCAGAGACCAGGGAGGAGCAGAGGAAGAAAAAAAAAAGAGGAGGTTGACCAGAGGAGTGGTGGAGGATAGGAGATGAGAAGGAGGCAGGAAGAGGAATGCAAAAGAGAAGAAGGGAAAGAAACGAGGATTTACTGCCTGGAAACATGAAGCGATGTCAGAGGAAGTGATTGATCTGATTAGGAGGAGGACAAGGTGTAGCAGCAGAGAAAGCAGGAGACAGTGAAAGGTCTGGCTGATGTGGAAAGTGTGCGTCCAGGAGGCGGTAAAACATCAACAGAATGATAAAACAACGTGAGCAGTGATCGTGCAGCTACAGTGTGAGATATATGGAAAGCCGGTGCTGTGTAAACACGAGGAGGAGGAGACGGTGTGTCGCAGCGTCACGGTGTTTGTGGTGTCTTCATGAGCAAACTGCTGACTCCAGAAAAAAAAAAAAAAAACTCCACGAACACAGCGAGAGGAGACCGAAGAGTCTAAGATATAAATTCACCCACAAGACCGAGAGGCAGCCGAGCCGCCAAATGTCACGATGATGTATAAAACGCAGCCGGTAATACCGACGAGCTCATTAAGCCGAGTTAATTAAGTTAATTAGAGCGCTGATTAGGAAATACGTTTATGTCCACGGACCTTTTGTTATGTTTTATTAATAAAAACTCTAATTTTACAGTTGTTTTCTACGTTTAGGATGACTTTAACTTCTGTGTTCAATGCTGCATTAATTAGCTTTAGCCACAACGAGCTACAGTTTACACATCAGATGCATTATGACCTAAAAAAATCTAAGCTATCGCCTGTTAGAGCAACTTTTACATTTTTTTTTGTTTTGAGTGAAGTTGCTTGCTTGCTGGAAGCTCAAGGTTCACTCATAAACTTGCCAGCAGGAGTAAAAAAGCATGTTTGTTTGTTTTTTAATTGTCTAAATTGCACTAATTATTATAGCAAAAACTGTATAAACAGAAGGAATCATTGCACTTTGAACTTTCTGACGGTCCTTGAACTAATCACGCATCTGTTTTGTCACTTTCGTTGGGCAAAACAGCCAAGTTTAGCCTTAAAATCTTCATATTTTATCAACATTTTGCGTCTCCAAATTTTGCCAAAAGCAGCCCATTTGCAATCACCAGATTCTGTAAAATAAATAAAAATTTTGTGCTTTTCTGCGCAACCACGAGGTGACGACTGACTCAGCTGTGACCAACAATCACATGACAAAAATTCAGGGACTTTCCAGCTGCACAAATCAAAAATGTAACTAGATTGATGCCATTATAAAAGACGTTGAGGCCTAAAATTAGCTAATTATGTGTTTATTTTCAAAATGACCACTTGTATATTAATCAGAGGTTAATTAGCAATCATAAAGACTTCTGAAAATAATGCACCGACTTAGTATTTCATGAGAGAAGCTGCTGCTTTTTGAATGGGAGTCTATTGGAGGCAGAGGTTTTCTGGAGCCAGCACCTAGTGGCCATTGGTGGTATTACACGTCAAGGTGCTGCATTTTAAATTTCAAGCTTGTTGCTGCTTGTTTCATTTAAGAAAACCGCAAGACAAAGGCAAAACAATAAGAAAAGATCAAAACTAAACGTCCATTTCCTCCCACTGTAGACAAAACTTATCCTAATGACAGTTCACAGCTGAATATCTCGCCGTTTCATAATGGGGAACCTCATTTTTAGACTGGAAATTTAGCAGAAAATGCTGATTCTTTTCTCTGATGGAACATTTTGAGGCAAAACAACATAAAAAGCTTAAAACCGTGACTTCACACGTGACCTGAAACACCGTAGACACGAAGGAAATGTGATCTTAGCGTGCTTCGAGTCCGTTCCCATCTGCTGCCCCGCCCGCCATCGTGGGTCCAGTTCCACCTCTGCCCTCTCACCGCCAGCAGACAGCGCCAGTGACAGAGCGGCGCTGGGTTTCGGCTGAGGGAACTTCAAAGTCAAGATCTGCCCCCAGCTTCCCTACTTATGTAACACACATCTCAGTAAAGGGTTTATAATTTGACTGCGGGGCCACAGCAGAAGGATTGAGGTCAGAGTAGCAGCAAAACACCAAAACACTGCAAACACACACACAGAGCGCTGACATCCTCATACTGCCACATATTCTACCCATCTTCTTGCTTTACCTTAAACATGCTTTCATAGATTAAATGTGAAATATGGACACGTTTTGCTGTGATTAGGGCCACAAACAAACCATTTTTTTGCTGATATGCACAGTTAAGGATGAGAAGCTTCTGCAAATATTGCGACCAGATGGCATCTTGATGGTTGTTTTTGCAAATCACGATCCAACAAGTTATTAATTCTCGTGTCTGCTCGCAGCCAGCTCAGTCTCCGGTGAGCTCGGGGCTACGTTTGTCATTGCAGGTGAAGAAGAAGAAGAAGCAGCAGTTTCGGTGCAGCAGATGGGCCGAGTTTGCCTCCGCCGGATGAGCGACAGCATGGCGGTGGGAGGCTGCTCCCAGACTCGCTCTCGCTTCGGTTTAAGCTCTTATTTTCTCAATCTGTTGCCGTCTATACGCTGCCGTGCAGGGGGACGACTTCTTCACCGCGTGGAAGCAGAAGGCGGCGCGAGAGCACCGACCTCCACCAACACTCAAACGCTCCACTGACTCCACGCTGCACATCAAGCTGATGTCTTGACTCTGCAAACACACCGCTGAAGGATTACAGTCCCCCTTGTAGAGTAAACACATATTAATAAATGACTGCAGTTTCATGTCAGATTACTACAACTACTTACTGTTTACAGCTGTGTCTCCATGGTAACTATGTAAATGTGGATCTAATTCCTGTGTTTGGACTTTTAGCTTTTGTATTCTCTGTGTGCACCTCCAATCTAACTATCAGCTCAACTCTCAACATAATAACTACAAACGAACGCCAGCCTGTTGTTTAATTAACAAAACGTTCTACATGCACAAAAAGTTGTACTGTACCGAGCGGTTCGTCATCAAAAACTTTGGATTTTTAAGCAACTCTTCACTTTAAACTTCATCAGGAGAACCTGTCCATCTATGTTTTGCCACCATCATTGGTTTTTGTGCTTAAATTCTTTTAAATTCTGTTTGACGTTTTTGGGTTTCTGGCGTCTGTAATGTGTTGAGAATGCAGCGGTTGTCCCATGAAACTCGTTTATGTCCAGCAGTGGTGGGAAAGGTGGTCAGATCTTTAACTTAAATAAAGGTACTAACAGCACACTGTAGAAATAATCCATTCAAAGCAAGTATACACGATTGAAAATGTCACTTAAGCAGAAGTATTAAGGCAGAAACATGGATTGTGACTGCTGCTCTACGATATATCACTACTAATTCATTAATGCCCGTCTTCTTTACGGCAGTATTTTACTGCTTCAAGTTATTTTTTTTTACATACTTCTACAAGGATACAACTAATTATTTTAATTATGAATTATTCCGATTATATTATTATTGTAACACGACCAAGGATTCATGAGAAATTCCACCAAAATGACCCAGAGCTTAGAGCGGCACCATCACAACACGTCTGTTTCATCCTGCTGACGCTCTGTATTTCTTTAAAAGATCCAGAATCAATATCTCAACACTTAAACAGTTATCAAACCAGCTAACCTGAAAATAGAGCATCACATTCTGTAAGATTTGTAAAGTGTCTTAAGTGCAGTCCTTCCTGCTGCAACATATAAAATAGAACAAAAAAGTAAACCTCAAAGCTGTACTCGAGTATCCTACTTGAATAAATGTACTTAGTTACAATCAACCCCTCAGAAATTACCTTAACTTCTAGAAATCAGGTGTGCAGTAAGGAACCTGTGCAAAACCTCCACCCACTGAGGATATAGGAATAAATTGCCTGTTTCAAAGTCGTGGCTCAAAACTTATAATGATCACCATTAAAAGACAGTTATGTTAGTTAACTGTTGTTTCTATCATTTTATTTAACAACAGTAGTGGAGGGAGGCAGTAAATGTGTGGAAGGGGAGCAGGAGGGTTCTTAGCTGGGAATCGAACCAGGGACTTGCTGCTCGGTTCATGTGAGCCCATGTGGTTTGTGCCATCACTGCTCTGCTGTCAGATTGTTTAGTCTTGTAGGAAAATCTACTTTATTAAAAACGCATTTTAAATCACCGTACAGAGATTTCTGACCTGCTGTCGTCGCGTATGATGAGGAGAAAGAGCTCCAAACCGTGTGTCGGGTTAAATGACACGACGAGCCACCGTCATGTTGCCTCAAGGAGTCGCGCATGAGTCACTGGAATGACTCAGAAATGTACGTTTGTGTTACTCTGTGAGTCAACAAGGGAAAATAATGGAACTGAATTGAATTTATCTTTATTGTGGGAACATTTAAGCACCCAAATAAGCATTTCTACTCATTTCCTTCATTATAAAACAGCAAAATGTGCAATATTTGTGTGCATATGTGCGACGTACACAAACCACCATCGTGTGCACGTATAAGTCCACAGTTTCAAAGTCTGATAAACATGGTGTTCCTTCAGAGAACAACAAACCAAATGGATGAGTTTTAATGAACAGCATGTTCCAGGGTCAGCTTTAATGGACGCCCTGTTCTCAGATAGGTTTTAACAAGCATGCTGCTCCTCTAAATCAACTTCTGAGGTTAGTATGTGACGCACGACTGCAAACTTTTATTTATTTTTTCGTTTATTAGTAACCTAACGGCTGGAAAATCCTCATTTCTTGCAATTTTTAAAATTATATTCAGTCAGATTTTATATTTAGATGACGGAGGATTTGAACTTTTATCAGCTTGTATGACGAATATGAGTAAATCATTCATGAAAGTATTAATAAAAGCACATTATTGCCTCGTTCTACTTTATATTAAGCTGCATCTATGCGCCTCAGCGACATCCACTTGGCTGTTTAAACGCATCCAATCCGACTGAAAGTGTTCTCTCATGTTTACTTTCAGCAAAACTTTCAAGGTTGTTGACTTCAGAGAGGAGAAAGGAAGAGAGAAAAAAAGAGGCCAGAAACCCTGTTCTGACACTGACAACGCTCCATCTCTGTTAATGAAATCACTGAGTCTTGTCCAAGTGGCTGCTGTATCTGGAGGGAGGCCATGAACATCACTTCTGTCTCTTTACTGTTACCTCGGCTCTCCGTCATCCTCCTCCTCCTCCTCCTCGTCGTCGTGCCTCCGCCGGAGACGTGTTGTTTAACTGGATGGGAATTTGCGAGGCTTTTGTATTGGATTAACTTTCTTCATTCGCTGATTCTCACTCGCCTGCATAAATTATGACGTTCTGACTGTTTGGGGGCAAAGCGACGAGCTGTAAACACAACGCTGACATGTATAAAGCTATCTATAAAGCTGTCGAGGCTAATAGGTTAGTAGACAGATGCTGACTTACGTATCCAGCAGACATGAAGAAAAATCTCTCTTTTGGTTTATTCCTACTACTGAGGGAAATATCAGGCTCTGCTACATTCACCTGCTGGATGCTGACTTTGTCTTCCTGTGAAACTGAACCAAAACAGTGAAGCTATGGACTGGAAAACCAAAACAAACAAACTAAAAGAGGCTGAAAAGCTCCATAAAGTTGGTGGATGATTCTCTGTGGGCTTTGGCACTACAACTGATCCATTTTTCTATACAAAAGTGTTTGAATTTTATGAAAATGTCAAAAAACTATGTGTAGTTCAATCACTCACGTGTTTTATTATTTCATATTTTATGCCAGTGCAAAAATGTTTAACTGCACTAAATGCTCCTCTTTTATTTGTCTGCATGTCTTTTATATCATCTACTACCGTTAGCTGTGCTTCATGGTATTTCTTTAGCACAAAGAGCAAAATACAGGTTTTGTTTAACATCAAGCTAAACATGCTTTAACCTTGTAATGGACACTGTACGAACTAGCAGTTTGAATTTTTTCTCATGAGATTAAAAAAAAAAAAAAAAAAAGTGAGATGATTACCAACCAGTCCAGCTAAAGACCTACAACAGTTAAGTTAAGTTAAGTTAAGCTAAGCTAAGTTAAGTTAAGTTAAGCTAAGCTAGGCTAAATTAAGCTGAGTTAAGTTAAGTTGAATTAAGTTAAGTAAGTTAAGTTAAGTTAAGCAAAGCTAAGCTAAGCTAAGCTAAGTTAAGTTAAGTTAAGTTAAGTTAAGCAAAGCAAAGTTAACTTAAGTTAAGCTAAGTTAAGTTAAACTAAGTTAAGCTAAGTTAAGTTAAGCTTTAATGATCCCTCACCAAATACATTTACAAAATAACAAGCATATTTATTTTTAACTATACCAATCAGCAACTTATTCAAAATTCAGCAATAACCTATCAGGGAGTAGGTCTTCTTTGGCTTCTCCATTAACTACAGAGCCTCTATAGAGTCGGTATACATCTGTTTGAACCTCAGTTTCAGTATTTCTCTTTAGTGTTTTCTGAATTTCTGTAGCCACAGTACAAGGAGATGGTTTGTCTCATTTTCCCTGCTGCTGTTGTTTTAATATCTCCAATCGGCATTTATAAACACCGTAGCAAATGGTGCATGGTGTTTAGGAGTTCTGCACCAGTGTTTAACACCATCTGGTTATACCAAAACATCAAACATTTAAGACGAATATTCAGCTTTCTCGGCACAAGTGCCTCAGTTTTACAGCTATACTGAAGCTCTGTTTCTTTGTCTTTATTTTAATTAGGCAAACTCTTAAAAAAATATTTTTAAGAAAAGGCAGTCATAAAGTTTTAGTTGGTCTCGTTAGTCACGATAATCCCGCCCATAGCCCCTGAAGTAAACGGCTTATTTCTAGTTTCCAGACTTCCTTGACAAGAACTTTCTCTTTGGCTGCTGAAACACTCCTTTGAGATTTAGCTACGATCCGGCCCTCGGACCGCCTCGGTGGGAAAAAGGGATACCACGAGTTCCTGTAATAAAACGGACATCCTAAAGCGAGGAGTAAGCATTAACGTCAGTCGATATGAGTCACGCTGCGGCGCACATTCTGAGTTCTTGCTATCAATTCTCATTATGTCTGCGGTAACATGTCTGAAGAATCGAGCGCTGAAAAGTGCCAAGCTGGCAACAAACGTCCGGTCGGGTTCATCATCACAGGAATGATTTCACCTCTTAACGAACGGCGTCCCGTCAGCGTGGAGGGTCAAACTAACTCAGAATAACCAGAAAATTCTAGCTCAGTTATGAAAGTTTCCAAAGACAACAGATGTGTTAGATTGAATATTGGTGACATTTAAATAAATCTAATCCAAAAACACTGAGTGGGGCTCTTCTGCAAAACAGTATTTAAAAGTTCTCTCAGTGTAAACATCATATAGACTTAACGAAGAGTTGGGAAAAGATGATTTTAACAAGTTTACAGCGACTTAAAGGGAAACAGAACTGCTGCATGTTAACTCCTTGTGTGCTGGAGTGTGCTAACAGAAAATAAAAGTGTAAAAAAATAAGTTTTTATTCCTTAAAATAAAGTTTAGTTTTGCTACCAGCCCCAAAACTTAGTTATTGTATTATATATTCCCAGAACAGATTGGAGCGAATGCACAGAAAATCATCACTTTTGTAGAACAAGGAAGTAGAATTCCTGGATATAATGTTATGGATCAATCTTTTCTTAAATATATTTACTTACTAAACGACCAACATACTGAATTATGAGCCGTCTCTTTAATTAATTACCTCGTTTTACCGTTAACAGCACACAGGAGGAGGTGTTTAGGAGTCTTCGTGTTTCTCTCTCTTCTACTTTCTCCTCACCTTCTGACTTCCTAACTCACTTTCACAACTTTTCCTCCGCCTCTCTCCCTTTTCTCTCCCACTCTTCCTCCCTCCACCTCCCCCACCTTCCTGCTGGATGTGCTCACTAATGGCATGCCAGCATCATCGTCCTTGGGAGACAAGCCTTTTTATTCCAGTAAGCCTCTTTCATTTCATTAGGCCTGAATTTATAGTGGTACACACACACACACACACACGCGCGTACACACACACTCACCCACGGAGGATGTATTTATAGAAAGCGATGGCACCATAAAAGCGTCTGTCGGTTTCCAGGGGGAAGTCTAATGTCTGTGACACCGCTCTTATTTATGCAGACAGGAGTGCTGGGGAAGACTATCAATGTGACACACACACATGCTGTCCAATAGTGTGTGTGTGTGGAAGAGACGCACAACTAAACACACACACATGTGGGTACAAGCTGGCGGATAATTAAAGAAAAAGAAAACACTTAAATGTTCCTTATGTGGGCGTAACATGCAGATCAACTGGAGATAAATTAAAACCTGACGTCCAGGTTACGGCCGTCGTGCACTCATCTCCTTACAGGACAATGTGTGTGCGACCTTGTGCCATAACCTCTGTTGGTTCAGCCGGGTCCATTAGTGCTAATTGAATTAAGGTTAACTACAACACGACAGACGGGGAATCTAAATGAACCGTCCGTGCCATGCTTCTGATCTCCCTCTCTCTCTAATACGTACGGCTTCGTGATTTATTTGCATCAAACTGCACAACTTTCGAGAAATTACGCGACGTGGCCTCGGGGAGCGCTAACGCCGCGCAGCAGAAACGCAGGGCAGCTCCAGGGCAGCTATTCCTTACTCATGCAAACTGCCCCCAACGCCGTCCATGTGCACACGCCACACTGGATTTTCCAACTATTTTGAGATTCTTGGAAGCAGTTTCCCCGCTCTGAGGCGTTCTGCAGCGCTATCCTGTACAGTCAGATTTAGTCAGAGACGGCGCAGAACACTCACAATAAGCTGGAGCTTCCTCGACTTCCCCCGACAGTTTTTTTTTTAAACTTAAAGTACAGTAGGGGCTGAATGTGGCTGTCCTCAGCTGCCTCTCCAGTGAGCTTCTAGTGACTCCACAGACTGCAGCTGGAGCTTTTTAAAGTCCTTCTTGTGAGCTTGACGTGAACCGGTTGCAGCTCCAGCTCACGTCTTAGAGCGAGCAGAACGAGGAGCATCACTGGCAGCTGCAGCCCAAGACGGTGGAGTCCACCCACATGACGAGAGCCTCACTAGAGAGGCAGCCGAGTCATACAGAGCAGCACTAGTCAGCCTGGATGGTCTGGGGCTCGCTGGCACCGTTAACGCCACAACAAATCAAGCTAAGACCACATCAGCAGCTGTCTGTTAACATGCAAACGTTCCTGTTACGTTAGAGGCTTGAGAGTAGTAATAAAGCAGCAGAATTAGTTGTTACATGGCTGAAGAAAAGAGATTATTTCTCCCAATTCAAGCTTAGCTAATGTGACATTTGATGCTTTACCAGATTTGTCCGTGGTATGATGCAGTTTTATTCAAGATTAATGACTTTTCTTTAGATTTTAATGAGCTTGTATGAGATCCAAAAGTTCTGAGACTGAGCCTATACACATCAAATCTGATTAAAATTTGACCACCATCCCTTTCTGCAGTGCTTTCAAGGCGATATGGAAGTCCCGTTATTTAAACATGCCAAGCCCCGCCTGCTGGATCGTCGAAACAGTGTCAAAAAAAGCAACCTGTCAACTTAAATTCTCCTTTTGGGGAGCAGCGGGAAGTCACGGAGAGATGAATCTGGTGCAGGTTGGAAGCAGTGACTGTGTTGTTGTGGCCAAAAAAAACAAAAAAAAAACAAAACACCCCCTGTACAGAATCACCCCGCTGTGACCAGATGCACGGCTCACCGGAGGATCCAGATGGTGCCGCGGTTCAGGGAGGTTCTTCCTCGTTACGGCAGAACTCTGCCTCGACAGTCTGAGGATGCACGACTGGTTCCAGGTGCACAACCGCGTGAATGCCGAACAGAACAGCGTGCACGCTCCGAGTGCGCTCCTGACCTACGAGACCTTGTCAGGTCACGGAAACTTTGGGCTCTTACGGTGTGAGAACGGCTGTTTCTTCTCTTGGTGGTAGCTGCAGACCCACCTCTCAGCACCAGTGAGGATTCTCTAAATAAAAATGGGCTCAACCTGGACAGCAGCCTCACACAGGAAGTGATATTTACGCTCTGCTTTGGAGATTGAGCACCTACTAATGGTCATAAAATCTTGCGTTGTTAAACACTGCTGATCCATGACATCTACTGTTTGGATGTTTCACGCGGTCTCAGAACTTTCTGATCGCACCAGACATGTTGTGTATGTAAAGAGATAAGAGACACTCACCTCGATCACACGAGAATCAAAGTCCTCATAGGTTTCTGCGGGTAAAACAGAAAGAAAAAAGCTCTTTAACACACATCGAGGCACAGACACACACACATACCATAAACACATTAAAGCCTTCTCCTGCTAGCCTAACGAATACCCAGAAGCCCTTGCAGCAGCGGCAGCAGCGTAACGAGCCTGCGCTCTTCATCGTCGGTGACCTCTGAAGGATGCTACCGTCCCGACAGCGGCCTGTTTACTTCTAACCAATTAACAACCAACAAAGGAGAGCTGACTCAAAGGCTCAGAGGAGGAAACGCAGACACTCACATCCCTGTCTCTCACCTGGGACATTAGCCCGCCATCTGTAAGAACCCAAACCTGATCAGAGACGAGCAGCCCTAGTTACGACTCCGCGCTCTGCATCGCATTCGCCGAGCCCCGAGTGTATTTCTGTGTGAGCGAACACAACAGGCAGGGAAAGCGTCGGAGCATGTAGGGGAGAGCGCAGCAGCGTATTTCATGGTGCGAGGGAGCTTGTTAGCGCGGGGACAGCAGAGGAAATATCAAGAGGAAATGAAAGAGAAGCGAGTACGAGAAGTAACTACAGCCTCTCATCAGTCAGCAGGTTTGAGGTAAACAAGCTCGACTCGATTCCAGCGAAGACCGAGGCTTAAACGCGTAATGAGACTGGGAACGGGAGGCCAGCGGCTCCGTCGGTGAATCAGCCGGAATTAGCCGGCAGTGGTCCTCCGGGTTGGTAATGAAGAGCTGATTAGGCAGGAGTCGCGCCACTGTGGGCTTCAGAGGCTGTTTACAATAAAATATTAAAGCCAACCTTCAACCTGGAGTCCTCAGATAAACCCCGCTGCTACAGGAGGAGGGAGGAAAAAAAAAAGTTTCTCCTCAGTTCCACTCAAACGTGACATTTTATATGCCTACGCTAAAAGTCTCCGCTGAAGCCGAGAACAATTACGCTGCGGCGGGTCTTTATTGTCCCTGAAGGGCAGCGTGTTATGAAGCAGAGATCACGAGCACAAAAACAAGACGAGGCAGATATACCGACATGTAATAAGAGCAAAGCCCACCGGTGCAACTGATGGTATTAATAATGGCTGGACTCCATTTACATGTGCGAGAGACGCTGCTCAAAAAAAACAAAAAACTGCATGCAACGGATTAATAAACTGACAGCAAGAAGGTGGGAAACACTGTGATAATGTAATGCCTTCAGACAGAGACCTGTGGTCGGGGTTAGACGGTGTTAAGATAATGTAATTTGTCTTTTACACCCACTGAATGTGCGGCGCCTTCTAATAATCCGTGTCAGGAAAATGGAACGCTGCAACGTGCCCTCCTCTGTATGCCGTACGTCAGCGCCAGCCTCTCGGAGCGGCGTTTGTTCTCGATGCCAGATGCGTTTTTCAGAAACATTACTTCAAGATTCCCCGCTAGGCACGCCACAAGAACCAGCATCAAATTCAAAACAGTTGCGTATGGACACGTTTTGCATTTGGATGAAGACAAGAAAAAAGCCAGAACGCATTTGGAATGAAAAGGAGAAACACCTCAAACTTCACTTAAAGCATCTGCAGTAGCGAAAAAGTTTCAGGCGACTTAACATATCCTGAAAGTGACTGTTTTTGTTTTGCAAACTGCAGCTGTTGTTGCAATGCTGCACGAACACATGAACGTTTTGAGTGTCTTGTCTATCCAAGACGTTCATTCTGCAAAACTTGCAGCCAGGAGACTTTGCTGGGCGTCAGGACAGTGAACGGCCCTGGGATTGCGGCGATCGGTTGTGATGTGGACATACTACACTGTTGTGGAAATTTTCTATGATCTTAATAAAGTCCAGTAGTCCGAGTTGCCTTTGTCTTGTTTTATTCTAAGCTTTGAAGGTACAGGTCATACAGAATGCAAGCAGTCTGCAGGAGAGTACACATGAGACAACACCAACATGGAATCCGATCTGAGACGACGCCGGCAGTTACCCGAGAGAGAAGGAAGCACAAACAGTACGAATGTTAACAAACGAGGAGGAAGAGAGCCGGGATAAATGCTAGGCTAAAGGCTAACCCCTCCAGACCAGCAGGACCGTCCTCCTGCTCTCCAATGTTCGCTCCCTCCACAACAAGCTGGACGAGTTTGCTGAGAGAAACCCTCAGAGAGTGGAGGGACTGCTGTGTGTCTGCTTTAACAGAAACATGGCTCCATGACAGCATCCCAGACGGACAGACAGCTGGAGGGGATGCAGACAGACAGACAGCGAGCTCTGAACTTCCCTCACAACCTCTCCATGAACTGTTTGAACAAAAGGCAAACGTTTCCGTAGTGTTAAAGGAAGAACCTCCAGACTGATCAACAGCTTCATTCCACAAGAATGCTGAACTGCTGATCCAGACATGCTTAAACACTTCTTTATTTAATTGCTTTTAGTTTTTGGATCCTGAGGAAACGCCCTCTCATCTATTGTTGTATGTGCAGCAAAATGACAGTAAACTGGATTTGATTTGAAATACAGCATGCTTATAGGTTGTGTTCTTATTCTGCCAAGTCGGTGTGGACATTTTAAAATGCATTTCATGTCTGCATGAGCCATCACAGTAAGAGCAGGAAGAATAATATGTTAATTCCTGTGATGGAGAGACTCGTTGTTCTCTGTAATCAGGTGGAATAATTTAAAAAAAAGTGTGCTAGTAATGAAAATAACTTTTCAGGTAGTTGGCGATAAAAAGAAAAATGTAGTTAGCTTTCTATTCAATTTCTTTTTCTTCTTCTATAGTGTGCAAATAATATGATCATATGAGGTTCTTTTCCAAGAAGAGAAAAGAAGAATGACAGCATGTGCAAGGACGGATATGACGGAGAAAAATAGGTTAAAGGAGACGAAGCATAAAGTTGTAAAGAAGTGACAAGAATGGACATGCAAGTGGAAGATGAAGGCTCTATCGTGTGAAAGACGTAGAAAGGGTGACATAAAGAAAACGAATGTGGTGGGAAGAAGGACAAAGTGTGAACAGGAGAAAGCAAAACGATATAGAGAGAGAGAGATGTCTTTCTAAATTAGGAAAGTGTCCCACTTGAGGCTTCGGTCGAACCCTCCTCTTCATCAGTCCTAATGGGCCTCCACACCGGCCTGTCACTCCCTCACTCACACACAGCAGCACATCCCTATTACTCCTCCTGCTTCATCCCTATTACTCGTCCTGCTGCTTCATCCGTCTACTCTTTCTCCAGCGCTGCACTCATCATCTTGTCTTTCCACGCCACTCAGAGTGTAACTCTGTGACTGAGCTGTGTCATGATCTACGCCCATTGTTGCTTTTCCCAGAAGCCAGATTTATATCTCCACATCGCCGTTCGGACCGCGAAGGTCAACAGCTGCTGCTCGTGTTTGGGTCGACGTGGTTCCGACGACCTTTTGAGTTGTTGATCGCAAAAACAACACGGAGGGAAAGGTTATCGAATCTTCTGTTGTTCACCCTCTGAAGCAATAAAACTCACGAGGAGGTTTGATCACATCAGAGTCAGAAACAGAAAGAGTCACTAGAGTTTCAAATTTCTGATGGTCCTTGAACTAACCATGTGTTGTGCTGTTTGCTCCGCATAAAGTTGTGACTTTATTCAACATGTCTGATGAAAAAAATCTCCCAAAAATAAACCATTTGCAGTAACCAGATTCTGCAAAAAACTAAAAATTCTGCTCTCCTTGACACAACTATGAAGTCTTTAACGATTCAGCTGCATCCAACAGTCACGTTACAAAAATTCTGGGAGTTTTTAGCTTAATGTGGCTAAACTGCAGGCTGTGCTTACACATAGCAGCAGCAAACGCAAAACGTGACTCGTAAAATGTCTCTGCTGTTAGTATAGTAGAGCAGAGACATTTTTTAAAGTACCTGTAACACCTGTGCACAAAATTCTGTACATGTTGATTGTAGGTTTGCAGAATTTTTGTAAAACAAATAATCCACAGAAATTCGACTGTTGTTGTGTCTTTTTTTATGATTTATGGCATTACGGCTGCGTCATGCTGCACAGAAGACATTTTTTAGTTCACTCTGCTTCTGGTCATGGTTGTGCTGTTTCCATAGAGGTGCAGGACTTTACACTGCAGGGACAAATGAGGCCACAAATAAAAGGCCCTGAATGTGCCTGGAGTTCAACACCACAGCTAGAAGTCGCTGCTTCGGATCGCTGTCACTTGTTTTTGAAATCTTCTGGGTGGTTTTGAAGATCTATTTTGCTTATTTCTAGATTGTATTCAACACTTGAATCTATTAACAGGTTTTTGATGCGAGTGTTGGATTTACCTCCGTTGGGTCCCTGGTCAGGATGCCCCAGACTGATGCCTCCCCAGGAGTGTCCAGTCCAGCCTCTCTCCCTCTTCACCTTCATCTTCCTCCTTCTGTCCCATTCGTCCCTCTGACGCACTGCAGAGAGAAACACACAAACTTTTAGAGCCGACTTCAAGCAGCGCGACGTGACGAACCTCAGAGGTGCTATTAGTCATCGTCACATTATCTGAGCAGCCACTGTTAACAGAGGGGATCACAGCGGAGACAAATTGGCAGCTTCGGTCTCACGCCAGTGGCGGCTCTGCTTCTCAAAATTAAGACCTCATTTCTCCTGCCGTGATTCTTCCTGTTGGCTCGTGAGGAGACAATTTCTTCTCTGGTGGAACGACTCCTCCTTGGCTTTGCTGAAGCTCGTGAATATAAGCTGACTGACAGCTGTGATGTTTGATCTACAGGTTTACGTGGCAGAATATCTGCACAAGATTCGTCATTTATGCTCATTTTGTTTTCCAGATGAGCGGTAAATGTGTTTGCCAGTGTGTACCCAGTTGGGCTTCGACATCCTGCTGCTCAGCGTCAGTTCTTCGAGCCATGTTCTGCAACGTGCCGTCCCTCACCACGGGAATGTTGAGACCGGGCCACAGGAAACCACCACGACCTGTGGGAGGAAAAAAAACATCAATGAGAAGGGAGAAGATATACAAACAACTGCTTCATGTTTCTATATTCTTGATCTTCGTACATGGAAAACGGGGAGAGCAGCAGTAAAAACGTGCTTCTCCTTCAAATGAAACCATAAGAAATGAACTGAGGTGGCACATAAATAAACTTTCCGTCACTTATCCATGTGTTTCTGCTCACGGCTAAAGTATTAAACACCTGGATTGGGAATGGATGGAACCAATGAGCTAATAACAGCCTCCTGTTAATTACCTGACTTGAGCTGCGTGCTTGATTTTCAGACCTCTAACGAATATATTACAAGCTGTTCTTCAAAGAGTAAAGACTTCGACGCCAACACAGACGCATGAGGTGAAAGAAGCGAAAGAGGAATTGTGTGGCGGACAAACTGAAGCTAAAAGAAAAGTGATTGAAACCCAAACAGAGGACAGACGGAGTGGATGACGGGTAATTCCCCTCCCTAGTAGAGCAGCATCAAAAATTAATCAACACAAAGTAGAGAATATTCTTCCCTCTGCTTATTAGCATTAGTTAGACACTGAGAGGCAGCACTGGAGGAGAGGCAGGCACACAGAGAGAGGTCTTCTGCTGACGTCTCACCTTCTCCGAGGCCCTGTCCTCGGTTCAGGTCCTTCCTCATTCTGCGCTTGGTTCGCTTCCCTCGGCCTTTTCTGGCTCCGGCACCGGTCTCGGCCAGCACACCTCTCCACAGCTCCTCCGCCGTCACTGTGAACACACACACAGATAAATAATTAAACAAACAGACACACAACAGCGCCAAAGATTTGTCAAACTAAAAGAACTTTCTTTGTTACAGGTAAAAAAAACAAAACGACTGATTGCACGTTGGCAGCGGATGAAATCAAATCCATATGAACATTTCTACATTTTACGCCGACACTTTTCTACTTGTGTTTATATTTGAGGCTTATTTTTCTACTGAGGTTTATCTTATAATCTTCTGCTTCCATTTCAAAGACCCTTTGAGGATCCATACTGTATTTCTGATTCTGGTTTAGCAGCAGCAGCAAAGTAAATCTGCATAAAGAGAATGATTCATGAAGCCAAACCATCAGTCCGAGTCACTGAGGTGTGTTTAAATGTCTCCTGCTTCTAGCTACAGTTTATATCAACCTAATGTTTTTCCCTTTAACACTGACTCTGCACTCTTGAGCTCAGCTCCCAGTCTGACCAAAAGTAAACACAGAAGCTAGCTGCCAAGAAACGGGCAACTGAATGAGAGATCCAGGTCAGTAACTCACGGTTCATTATTCTGATAACTGTCGAGCTGCTACAATAACCAGATTAAATCATCAAAAAAAATGAAAAAACCCAACTAAAAACTATTTCAAAAATCTATGAATCACATGCTTGAATAAAAAAGCAAAACATTTGATGGTTCCAGCTCCTCATATGTAACTATTTGCTGCTTTTCTTGGTCCTACATGAATATAAATGTACTACAGTCGTGACTCGATAATCCGACACTAACTGTAAAACCTTCTTCTATGTCGGATAGCAAGGCTGTTGGATTGTCAAGACGAAGGTCGAGCTACAAGGAGGGCTTGATGCTGGAAGGCTCATTAGTTGCTAATATTCATTGTTTATAGTTGTTATAATAACTAGTAGGGCTGGTCCCAAGAAGCACTTTCTGGTCTCTGGATATTCAGGCCCAATTAATGATGAATATTCAGCGTGGTCGGGGGACACTTCCACCCCGGGGCAGCGCTCCGACGGGGTGGAAGTGTCCAGAACACACAGGCAGTACTTGGCTGCTGATGCTAGTTTAGTTAGCGCTCACACTTCTGTTTCCACCATCGGTGGCGGCGGGGGAGTGGCAGATACGCTCCACCGTTACCATCCATGTTTACTTCCATAAACACTGAGCACGCTCACTTTTGGATCGTATGAAGTTCACACAGCAGATCACATACAAGTCGCATTGAACTGGAAATGTGAAGGAACTCACAGAGAAATCCTCATTGAGCATCAAGTCCTGCAGTGTGAACGTAGCCAATCTGTGGGATTGTTCAGTCAGATAATACGCCGTCATCCTGATTGGTGACATTAAATGTCATGTCGGAGTCAGAATCCAAGGCTGTCGCTATGTTAAGGCTGTTTTTATGGGTTCTGTTCGTTTTTCCTAAAAACCTGTCGGATAGCAGGTTTAGGATTGTTAAGGGTCGGATTATTGAGTCACGACTGTATGACAGGAACTTTGATCACTAGTTGGAGCTCAAAGTTATTTTAATGAACTACATCAACGTCACAGGACCAGCAGCAGCCACTTCAACGGAAATTTGCTTTAAAATCCTGCTGAAATTTGTCCTAAATAGTCGTTTGTACGACACGACTGAAGAGCTACAATACCGCAAACAAAGCAGATTTTAAATACAACAGGGGAATCCTCAGTTTAACCTTCATACCAGCAGGTTTAGCTCCACTCAACAAGCCTCCACCATTAATTAATGGAGCATCTCCGGTACAAGGCTGCTGCTAAACTTGCGTCAGATCTCTCCAAAGTGTTTAGCAGCAAAATTCGTTAAGAGTAATTTCACAATTCAGGGGCGCCACTAATGCGGCGTTGCAACGAGCGGAGCCCGAGGCCTGGAAGAGCTGCGAATAAAGACGTCCAGCCGGTGACGAATGGGAGCGCCTTGGGAGAGTAATTAAAATACAATAAAGTCATAGCGTCGCACCTGAGGAGGGTTTTACAGTGCAGCGGGTCCAGTTTATAACCTGCAGTGCCTCCACAGATTAAGAGAAAACTGCACAGTAAAAAGTAAAATAACCGAATCTCACCCAAGAGTAAATATTTAAAGAGTATTTATGAAGAAAAAGGAGCTCACAAAGAGAGTCGGCGTCGTGTGGCAGGTTGTCTGATTGTGTTCTCCTGTGAGCGAGACGTGTTGACAGGCACAAAACATTTAATTGTGTGAGAAATGCAAAAGGCAGCGCCCGTAAATGACTGAGACTGAAACAAGAGACGCAGAGATAAAACGAGGGATGTTTTGACAGGCTCATATGTGCCCGTTTGCAGCACTGTCATCAGCGTGACATGTTGTCCAAACACGCTGTGCCGACATGCACCTGAGTCTTCTGACGGAAAAAATCACTTTAAACGCACACCAGTCAGAAGTATGTGGACGCCTGATGCTAATTTAACACGTCATTTCAGATCAGGAGGCGTTAATCTGCTGCTGGAAGTCTCTCCACAATTTTGTAAAGAGCCTCCAGAGGATTCTAAAACTGGGCTGCTGGAATCTGCTCCCATTTGTTTCTACTATTTAAAGCAGCATTTTATCAGAAGCATAAATCATTGAAAAGCCCTCACATTGGGCTTATTCTGGAAGCTGAATAAATGTTGTGCTACTGAGGTGCAAAAGATAGCAAAAGCACCAAACATCCACCCATCATCTCTACACCTTAATTCTCACTAGTGTCATGGGGGGCTGGAGTCTATCCCAGTTGACTCAGGGTGAAGGCAGGTTCACCTGGACAGGTAACCAGTCTATCACAGGGCTACACTTAGAGACAGACAACCAAGCACACTCACATTCACACCTACAGACAATTTAGAATCACCAATTAACCTCAACATGTTTCTGGACTGTGTCGGAGGAAGCCGGAGAACCTGGAGAGAACCCACGCTGCACGGGGAGAACATGGAGACTCCACGCAGAAAGACCACCGAGCCACCTTGCAGCTCAGCACCAAACATATATGAGCAAAATAGAAAACGCGGGGCGCCCCTATAGCTCACCGCGGTTGTGAGTTCAAATCCCGCTCATGACCCTTTGCTGCAGGTCTCTCCCCAATTCTTCTCCCTCCTTTCCTGTCTCTCTCTCTACTGCTCTAAATAAAGGCAAAAGCCCAAAAAATATATTAAAAAAAATAAATAAATAAATAATAGAAAACGCGACTACAGTTCACAAAATTAAACAAAACAGAAAAAACCCCAAAACACAGCACTTTACAAAAAACACAAAAAATGAGAAAAGAGAAAACTGTTTCATGAAATGGCTTTTTTTTAATGCTCTGTCTTCTCATTTGTAGTTTATGTTTTTTCTTTTATTGCTGTGTGTTTTAAAATATGTATTTTGGTTTTGTTGTTGTGTTTTGCACCTCTTGGCCGTCATAGTTTAGATAAAATTGATCATAATTCTGCTAAAACGCAAAGTTCAAATATTTATTTGTTTTTTATTATACTTTTGGGGCTTTTTTGCCTTTATCTTAGAGCAGTAGCGATAAACTGGAAAGGGTCAGCAAAGGGTTGTGGGTGGGAGTCGAACCCACGACCACTGTGTCGGAAAGCTACAGCCCCGCTCCACGAGGTGAGCTGTGGGGGCTTTTTACAAATGTCTACTGTATTACCTACATTAGACAAGCAACCGTTTTATTTCTTCTGATTTTTCAACCTGTAGCTAAGCAGGAACAGTCTGAGTGAAATTAAGAATCAAAACAGTCTTCGCAACATCCAAACCCTTTATTAGCAATAAATTAAAAACCAACCACAAACCTGCACCATCTAAACCTTCTGTATGCTTTTGATATTGTAGAATAAGGACTATGGCTAAAGGATAGTTGCTCACTTTGGGCTACAATAAGAAAAAGGAAAATAATATTTCCATAAACTTACACTTGTTGAAGAAGCTGCCATGTCTGGTTTGCTGCCATGCTGTCGGAGGGAACAGCGGAGGTGCAGGCTGCCGCTGGAGTGGGACGGCTGAGGCTCGAGTTGTAAAGTGAGACACCTGAACGGCTCCCCACACGGTACGGAGCGGGGCAGCACCTGGAGGACAGACAGATGCATCAGCATGCAGGTTATACAAAGACACAGCTGTGAATACACGTCACATGAAAACAGCAGCAACATCAGGCTCGATGCAAAACTAATTTAAACTTAAAAATACTCAGTCACACACTAGTAAAGCCCGACAGAAGCAGATGTTGTCCAGAGGCTTTGCTAGGCCCTTGAAACACTTGAGACCCTGAGCTCTAAGTGAGGTCCTCCCACTTTCTTTCTATGCTTAACCCACATATATCACTCTGACTGCAGGCTAGACCAGCGGCTCTCAAACCGTGTGCCTTGGGATTCATTGTGATGATTTACGGAGCTACAATCACGTGTAAAGGCGTGCTTTCCATAAATGCTGAACCAAAAATCGTACGAGAACCACTGAGCTGAGCTACAACCTGAACTGAGATGAGTAAATCTAATAGGTTAATAATGTTTATTCAAAATATAGGGGGACATCTGCCTGTTTAATAGTTCAGGAAAGGGGATGCAGGTGCTTTTACAGTAAAATGTAAGTATCATGACACCTGTGCTGGAGCTCAGGACAAACGATTTAACTGCATCGTATAAACTGTGATCCTGTCTGACAAAAGTACACAAATCTATTAACTGTTGGATCCTGATGAAGATTTGTTTAGTCAGACAGAACGTGAGAGTTGGCAACCCGCGGCTGAAATAATTAGCAAGATAAAGATCTCTCCTCTTCACCAGCCTGAGCCTTTAGATGAGACAGCGGCTCTCATCCTGACTCTCAGCAAATGACTCTTTCCACACCTCGTCAAGCCTTTTAACCCATTTGAATGAAAATAAAAGAAAAATTGTGTTATTCATAGAGCTTTCGGGGCTATAGCCTCCCTCCCTCAAAGCGCCACTGTTGTTCTGTAATCAAGGATGTGGCTTAATTGGCTTATAAGCAAGGCGACCTTAAATTGAAGAAATTTTGAATGGAGTTTGGTAGGGGGAAAAAAACCACTGCCTATTATAGTATATATTATTTTGTAGACTATTTGGAGGCAGTTTCTATTTACAGAAAACAGAACTTTAATATAAATCAGCAACATTTCCATAATGTAGATGTTAGATAATTTATATAAATCTCCATCACGCAGCACTGACACACGTGACGAACCCTCGACCTCTAAAACACACAAAACATCTAATTTAATAATTATTGTTGTAAAAGTCTAAAATTGAAGCATCTAAATGTTATTCCAAACTGCACGCAATGCATTCCTGTGACTGTGTTGGATTTAAGGTTATTTTCCAGACGTGTCTGATCACGAAGCTCTGCAGCAGAGACGCGGGTCAGAACCGAACGGAACCGAACCGTCACTCACACTTTAACAACAGACACACAACCAACACGCTGCCATGTACACGATGAGCCGTTAAAGTAAAGCCGTGGAAGATAGTAACACAGAGATAATTCACCTCCGATGGTGATGCGGAGGGCACTGCACACCCGCACGGACGCCGCCATGTTGGAATTATGAAGGGTCCTTCCTCCGGAGACAACAAGGCGTCTGAAGTATGCCTGACGAAAAATAGCGATATACAGT